>NC_143515.1:26705624-27007397 GCF_031878675.1 Megascapheus bottae
AGTTTTCCTTGTTCCTGATTTCTAGTTTTGTAATATTGTGGTCAGAAAAGATAACCAATATGATTACAGTGTTTAAAAATTTGCTGAGATTTGTTTTGTGGATTATTATCTTCAGGAGAATGTTTGATGCATTGCTGATGAGAAAAATGTATTCTAACTATTGATATCTCATTTGGTACAGAATACAATGTAACCTTTCTTTTGCTGACTATTTTCTTGGTCTGGATGATGTCTTCATTGCTAAAAGTGAAGTACTGAACATGCCAGCTATCATATTGGAGTCTATTTATTTATTTAGATGTCTCAATGTTTACATATTCACATGCTACAATATTGTCTATGGCTTTGGCTGGATTACATGACTTTTCCAGTCTTTTTTTTTAATTATGTTTCATTTTTAATTCTATTTTAGCCGATTTAACAGTGAATATACTTGACTGCTTTTTCTATTCTGTTTGCATTGAATCTTAGTCCATTTTACAGCTTTCATTCTACAAGTATCATTTGAGGTACATGTAGTTTGGTCTTAGTTACTTTAAGCATATCCGTACAGTTATTTTTTTGCTTTTGAGCTACAAAAATAATTTTTATTCAAGGTAATTGTAAGTCTAAGAACTGTTATTTTATAGCTTTATCTATTATTCCCGAAGTCTTTATTTTTAATACTTGTATTCTACCTTTGGGGTGAAGTGATTTAATACAGTTTTCCTCTTGAATTTCTTGATTATTGTATTAAAATTTCCCATTATATATTTCTGCTGAATTTTTAAAAATTCATCTTCTTATATGACAGGCCATTCTTCATAAATGAGAGTACATTAAAATGACAAGGAACAGAAGTAATACATACATATATACATATATATGTAATATATAAATAGTATATTCATAGATACATATTCAAGTTTTGTGTTCACTAAATAGCTTCACATATTTTGCTATCTTGACAATTTTATCCGTATCTATCCTATGCCCAACAAAAGTTCATAGTATATTATTATTGGTGCATTGCTTTTATATCTTAATAGAAAGTGTATTACAAGATGAAAAACAAAAGAGGAAATGATGAATGACTTTTATTAAAATATTGTAAAAAGAACATCTTCCAGTGTCATACAAAGTTCAAGCTATTATATAGTCAAACTATGGCACCCATGGCATCATGTACTGATTTTATGCTTGCTTTACAAAAGCTTTTCTTGTAATTTTACTTTTATATTTGTAAAGATATTAAGAAGTAGAACTGATGGTTGATCTTGAATATTTTAAAAATTTTGGCAACTTTATTTCCTATACTATGCCAATCACTTGGTGCTAATTCTGTCCAATTTTAGATTTTGTTGACATGAAAAAGCCCACAGAGTCATTTCTAGGTGTACTTTAAAATATGAGAATCTGATGCTATCCCTCTCAGAACCAAGCCTGTATGATAGATCCTTAATCATAATCAGTATGTTACATCAATATCATATCTTTAAAACATATGATTGAGTCTTGTTTCCTGTCTATTCAGTGACTATTTTAATAGGAGAATTCAATTTTATATAATGTAATAATACTAAGGTCTTATCATAGTCATTTTATAGCTTATTCTTTAGTTTTGTTTTTGTTTCACTTTCAATATTTTACATGAACCCTCCTTCTAATAGTCAACTATGTTTGAAAGAGGATTGTACTTACAAAAATTGAATTTGGATCCTCAGCCTAACAACTCTTCTGTCAATATGACCCAGCTCCTTACTCTATGACCAATAATTACCTATACAAAATGATATATCACAGGTAAAACCTTTCTGAAAGTTGGACAAAGACCCCCTTTGTGATGCTTTTCTTCAATATAACTAAATGTAATTCTTAGGCAAGTCTTAGGAAGTTGCAAATTAATTTGCTGTGATATGTACAGGAGTTAATACAGTTAATATAGGCACAGAAATGAGGAAAATTGAAAATGATACGCAAAGTAACACACACTAATAATGAAGCCAGAAGGAAGAGATAGGTTACTGTAGCCCTGACATCTTAGTACTCCTCCTAATCCTTTTCACTGTGTGGTCTCAACACTGTTTACTGAATCACCATCATAGGCTTCTGGAAAATGTCTTCCATTTGAAATGAACTATTTCTTAAATTGTAATAATAGATCTCAACTACATTATCCTGATTTCATATTCTGTTTTGCTTTAAAACAGTCAGCTATTAGAAAGAATGATACTGTACCATTTGTAAGGAAAAGACTTGGAAAAAATATATTAAGTGAAGTAAACCAGACCCACAGAAACAAAAATGGCATGGTTTTTATCATTTGTGTTAGATAAAATGTACTAAGAAATCTATGAATAAACAAGCACATTGGAAAGTATGCAAGTAGTTATAAATGAACTAACTAAACTATAATAGTCTCTATGGAGAACTCAAGTAGTATAATCTTTTAGAAAGTCTAGGTCAAAGACAAAATCAGTACTAGGAAATGGGTACATCCTAAAGGAGGAGTGTGGAGATGAGTGAAGGGGGGAGGTGGTTGAGAACACAGTCAAAAATTCATTCTTTTTATGTGCTACATAAGTAAGAAAAAGTGAGGGAAGGATGAGTCAAAGTGGCTGAGAATGTTGAAAGGGGGTCGTACTGATCAAGATACATTACATTCATAAACTGCTTTGTTGAATGGCATCTCCTTTGTACAACTACTTAAAGATAATCTAAGAAAAGCAGTATTTGATTATAAGAAAAGCAGTATCTGATTGTAAGTTTATATTCATTATAATCTTCATGTGTTTGGTATTTATAGTGTGGAAGAAATATTTAATCACATTTAAAAGAAAATATGATCCGCATATCTGTCACTCTGAATGACTGTTCTGATTTTCATGTATTTGAATGAAGGTTCTCTAAATATATTCCTATTTCCATGTTTAAGATTACAGGACACAATTGTGCTGTTTCTTTTTCTTGGGCATTTTAATGGCTTCATAACGTTCTATTGAGCAGATGAGCTATAACTTATCATTTTCTATTCAAGGAATGTCCTTTTCCTTACCATACATAACATACTGAAATACACACTATGTGGATCAAATTTTTCTAAAAGTTTCCATTTCCTTTTTAAGTAAAATACTACAAGAGAATAAGATACTGATTTTATGTATGCAGTTGCCATACCAACTAGGTGACATCAGAAATATTGGGTAAACCGGGATATAATAATGCCAATTACTGTTACCTTGTATAACCATAATAAGAAAACAAATTTAAGGAGGCACCAGTTCTTTATACACATCGGAAATAGCTACAAATCAAGGCAAAATTTGATTTGAGCTACATAATTTTTTTTTGGTACTGAATCTTCTGTCCTCATACTGGTTTACAAATATAGTGTTTTAAACATGACTAATTATGATTTGTAGTTAAGGGTGTAGGCATTGTATTGTAACCCATATAAATAGTTACTACATCCAAGTATCTTAGCCCATTTATTTTCAGTTAATGCCTCCAAAAACAACAGCATGGAACTATGGTAAATTCATTTACTGTGCTTGAATTAAATTAGTAACTTGTGTAGAAGTGTTTTTAAAGTTACAACCAGCTCACACATGTGATCCTAGCTATTCAGAAGGCTGAGATCTGAGAATCACAGTTCAAAGCCAGCCTAGGCACAATAGTCTATTAGACTCTTATCTCCAATGAGCTACCAGTAAGCCAGTCTTAGGCTGAAGAGCTCACGAGCTCAGGGACACTGCCCAGGCCCAGAGTTAAAGCCCTATGACCGAGAAGAAGAAGAAGAAAAGTCCAATCATGAGCATTGCCAAATGTGAGGGATCTTGTAGAGACTGTGCTAGAGGGGACCAAATAAAGTTAATGCTGGTGAGAAAACAGCACGTTTTAATTCAAGGTATAAAGGAAGTATCTGCCTTCGATAAAGCATATATCCTATCTACAGACTCTACAAATGTAACCACAAAACATGAGATACTACAGGAGAACTTAATGGGGGTAGAATCAAACACTTTCAGAGTGCTGAAAGTAATTTAAAAAGTGATAAAGTAGAGCGGTCTATAATAAATCTCATTACTCTACATCACAAACTGCACAGCACATTCCATACCTAAATCAATATTAAGATGTATAAAGTGACAGAATATTCCAAGCAATCAAAATCATCCAAAATATCTGAGGAACAGAAGCTCTCCATAGAGGGACATGTTAAAGGATATTGAAGGATATTGAAGAGGATAGATTAAGTACTGCTGACCCCATGGAAGATAAAATGTGACTGGAGAATCTAGCTAGGTGTCACAAGGGAAACAGGGTCTAAATTGGATTTTGCTGGAGCAGGGTTTCTTGTGTAGCCTGGCTTATGTTGGAAGATGTACATAGGATTAACATCTGGGTAACTAGCACAGGAAGTTAGGTCTGAAGGATAAGAAACTCATTTTACTTCTAGAATGCTTAAAGCTCTAATAGACTTTTGGAATTCCAACAAGTTAGAATCATGAACCTGTGTAGTAAACTCATGAATCAATCTGAGGAGAAGGCATACATTCAGGTGACGATTCTTGAATGGGATAATGGTGGGATGCTCAATTACTTGGATAAATATCAGTGTCTTTGTTGCAGAAGAGGAGTTGTGCAGTTTTGTCACAGAAACTACCATAATCCCCACTGGCAAAGGTGAAATCATCATAAACTGTTTATATAAGTCCATTGTACTCAATATTATATGAGTGTTGTCCAGAGAAATACAGCCAATAGTGAGTGTGTGTGTGTGTGTGTGTGTGTGTGTGTGTGTGTGTAAAGAGAAGTGGCCCACATGATAATGAATGTTGAGCTTTCCAAACAGTGCATACCAAGAGTCTGAGTATATAGTTCCAATCCGAGTCAAAAGGTTTGAGAACCAGAAGGGTCTCAATGTAGAAACTGGTCTAAATCCCAGTTCGTGGAAGTGGGTACATTTTTATCCAAATCTAAGGTCAAAGAATGATCTCTCTTATTCATTCTCTTTTTTTTGTCTTTTATTTCTTTTTCTTTTTCTTTTCTTTTTTTTTTTTTTTTTTTTTTTTTTGCCAGTCCTGGGCCTGAGCACTGTCCTTGGACTTTCTCAAGGCTAGAGCTCTACCACTTGAGCCTCAGCACCACTTCCGGCTTTTTTGTATATGTGGTACCGAGGAATCGAACCCGGGTCTTCATGCATGCTAGGCAAGCACTTTAATCACTAGGCCAAACTCCCGGCCCCTCTTTTTTTTGTCTTTTAAAAATAATTTTATTGTAATGCTTAGAGGGGTTACAGTTACATTTGCCAGATAGTAGGTACATTACTTCTCACACATTGATACCCCTTCTCATGCTTTTGTTTCCATTTCCCTCCCTCCTCCCAATCATCTTGTTTTCCTCCCTTCCCTTTCCTATGTCAAATAATCAAGTAAACAAACATATATGCAATATGCATGCTAATAAAGTCAGATACAGAAACAATATGAGATTAAGCAAAGGAGAAGAGAAATAACATAGTACATTAAAAACAACAATCACACAAGATAAAGCTCTGTTTTCATATCCTGGAGGTCCTTTCTCCATCTCTTTTTTTATACTTCATACTCTTGTACACTAGGAAAGTCAATCTACTTCACTTAGTCTATTTAAAATGCTAATCTCATGTAGAAATACCTACCTTTAGTGTCTTGGCTAACTTGCTACGTGTAAATTGACTTGCTACAAATAAGTTCTCATTATAAATATGTAACTTTTCATGAGCCAATCACAAGTAGCATAGAAAAATGTGAAAGTGCTATAAGTATAAACAGCCTCAGTGTTACTTGAAATAGTGAACAGTTCCATTTCATTGTTGGAATGCAGAGATAACTTTTAAAATAATTTTGTCCACCAAGCTCTGGAACTAGCCAAATCATCTTTTATGTTAACAGTTTAGGAAAAGATGAGTCATAGTCTATTTAGATGACAATAATATATACAAATGAAGCATTTTTTAATTTTTCTTAGTTCTGGGATTTGAAAAGTTCACTAAGTTGTTGGCAGATTTGGTATTTGATGAGAAAATGCTTTAGGGTTCATACACTGTTCCTCCTAGTTATGTACTCACATGGTGTGAAGGTAAATAAGGTAAACTAGTTCTGTCAAGTAGTTATATGGAGACTTCTATCTTGTTATAAGGGAGTTAATTCTATTTGGGAGTAGTCCATCAATGAATATCATTGAACACCTGAGGGACTAAAATTTTAATCCGTAATTTCAAGGAGACACAAATTGGAGACCCCTTTGCAATATAACTGAATCATTTTATGTTCACTCTACCCTTCAATGCCTGAATTCTGATTCATACAAGCTTGTATTGATCACAAATGCTACATGCACAGCTTCCCTACGGTTTAAAAAATGAGTCATAGTTAAAAGGTCTGATATTTCTGGATTATTGTCTCAGAAGAAGTCAAAAGGTCATTTCCTAGTGACAATCACGACCCTCTAAAATGGGCTTTCCACTGATGCATTAAGCTTAGATTGCACCCTAATGGATCACCCATAGGTTAATGTTATAAAATACTTAAGCTAATGGTTTATTCCAACTTTTCTCACTTGTTTATCCTTATGATTTTTTCTTTCTTACATACTGCTTAAAAATGCTAATCTACTAATAAATATATTTTGTTAAACCATCCATTTCTCCTGCCACTTATCTCAGCACTATGAAATATATAAATCACCAATATGCTTCCTTTCAGAACATTATGGGAAGAGTTAGGGGAAATGTAAATGTTGACTTCAATATTCCTTTATTGCAGACAGTTCCCATACCCATTATTTCAAACCCTTCAAAGAGGGTGCTATACTTTTTGCTTTGAAAAATAAAGCAGTTTCTGTGAAAGAAGAAAGATGACTTCCCAGAGGCCCTTCAACTGATGAATGGCATAATCCAGTTTTAAATTTAGAATCCTATGATAGCAAACACTGTGTTCTTTCAAACTCTAATTTTTTGTCTTTTTTTAAATTTTATTTTTATTGTCCAGGTAATGTATAGAGGGGTTACAGTTCCATTCACCATATAGTGCACTACTTCTCACACATCAATACCCCTTCTCATGTTTTTGTACCCATTTCCCTCCCCTCACCCACTCCCAATCATCTTATTTCCCCCCTTCATTTTTCTATTTCAAATAAACAAATAAATGTATATACAATATACCAGGTAACAAAGTCAGATATAGTAACAATATGAGATTAACCAAAGGGCAAAAAAAAGAGAAATAACATAGTACATTAAGAACAACATATCCTAGAGATCCTTTCATTTAGTCTCATCCTGTAAGATCTTATAATCCAGTTTTAAATTTAGAATCCTGTAATTACAAACTCTGCATTCTTCCAAACTCTAATTTTTATGAAGACTTATAAACACAATATAATATGTGAATCAGTCTATATGTACCTGGAATCCCTTCAACTCCGTGCAGTAGAGAGATTTTCCTTCCATTGTAAATGAATGTGGACTCATTAATATATAGGATATGTAATCCTAAAACACAATTCCAATGCCAACTAATAGTGGCAAACATTTAAAACTAAAGTTGACCATTATTATCCACTGAATTTTTGCACTCACCCATTCACCTATTTGATAAAATCTGCCTTCCAAATCAAACTTGAACAATCTTGGGGTTTCTCACAGACATCTGTATTCAGAGTAGTGAAAAATTTGAATTGCTAGTGCATATGCCAGATGAGGTCTAAGAAGGTAATGAATGTTCTGTCTCCTTGCTTCAGTTCAAAAGTATATACGATATCTTAATTCTTTCATTTCTGCGGGTGATTTTGCTGTTTATGTGATTCCCAAGTATGGAGCCAAAGTAAGATGTGACAATTCTCAGCATAAGGGCACTCTGATTGCCTTAGAGAAAAGTATGTGTCTTAGAAAACTTCCTTTAAGGGCTGGGATGTGGCTGAGTGGTACAGTGTTTGCCTAGTATGCATGAAGCTCTGGGTTAGATTCCTCAGTGCCACACAAACAGAAAGCTGGAAGTCGTGCTATGGCTCAAGTGGTTGAGTGCTGGCCTTGAGCAAAAGGAAGCTCAGGGTCAATGTCCAGGTCCTGAGTTAAAGCCCAGGACTGAAAAAAAATGAATGAGTTATTATGTTAACTGTGAGTTCAATCTTAATGATCATAAATATCAAGTGTTTAAGCTTCTACACTCATTAAGAAGAGCTCTGGGTTGATTCATTGAAGAAAGTGTTCTATGTAACAGCTCTCAGAAATGTCTGAGAAATTTCTCTATCTAACACAGGAACATTAATAGTTACTAACTCATACCTCATGATAAAAACATATATCTTGTGCAATGAGATTATATCATGAACAATAATTATACCTTGAAAATGCAAATCTGAAGTTATTCAGTATGCTTCCAAACAAAACCCACATTACTAGCTCATCTGGTAGAGACAAGAAAGAAGGAAGGAATTGAGGACTTTAATTTATGAAGTTGTTTAATTACAAAAGCATAATATAGGTTATGTATAGCAGAGGATCCTTTTTATACAACTCTCCTTGACTACACAGCTGACTGGTGCTCTGAAGAGTCTGTCTTATTGTCGTTGATAATTTAAGCTACATTTGTTTCCTCACTTCTAGATACTTTAGAATTAACCATTTCCAGGTGATCTTGCTGTATTTGTTTCTTGAAAATAAGATTTGCTTCTGAAGTAAATACTGGGAGTCAAATGTTATTCTCCTTCCAAGGACCAGCTCTTGTAAAGCAGAACAAGAGTTTTCTGCAGATGCTGAATCTCTTTTCTATTTGCAAGTGTAGGACCAAGTCTTCACCAGTTAAAGTGTAAGTGTTATGTTAAATATTCATGTTGGAATTCAGATTCTGCTACTAACTAGCTACAAGATCTATAAAACTTTGAGCAAGTCCATAATATGAAGACAGAAACTTAGCTATTCAAAAAGCTTGATTAAAAACTAAGCACAAATATGTGTGTTTATATATATATGTATGTGAATACATACATGCACAGATATGTTTACATATCTGATATATGTACATACATTTGTGACACATGGCATATATTTGAGAAGTAGATATAATTTTATAAATAGCTTCATTGTCTATTATTCTAGGCATTTTTAAGCCAAACAACAATTAGGGTTGTAGATGTTTTATAATCAAGGAGCTCTTTGTTTAGAGGTCCTGGCTTCATTACAGGTCAAGCTGCTTGCTACAGAAGGTAACCTCAACACAGAAGGTAAGAATGAGTGTTTTGAAAAGTTCAAAGCAACTAGTAAATGCAGGTAGCAAAGCTAGAGCTATTCTCATCCTTAACAGTCTCTCCTTTCTGATCTATTGCCCAGCACTTCTTTTGCAGTTTCCTTCACTCCATCTATGGAGGCTGGAGCAGTAATAAGTAACATTTGAAAGCACGAATGTGAAGGAGCAAAGCTCCCAGTATGGTGGAATTTAATAATGCAGCAAGTCCTTTTTGAATAGGAAATAACTCTTAAAAGATTTCTTTTCATGTAATTCCGGGCTCAGTTCAGCGAGCTCCTCTTACAATCTCTTGAATTTATACCTTAGTTCTCCTTACAGGCTCCCCGGGCTTATGCTATTTGGGCTTTCACAGCAGGGTTGAAAGAATATAATTTCCATCTGCTCATAGAAATTGTAAGTGGCCAAGAGACAACCTAAAGACCAAGGAGAATTAATAATAACATAATAATAACAACTCCACTTTCTTGATTATTTTAATAGCGGGGTTTACATAATACGTTGGGGCAGTATTAAGACTATGAATTTCATCCTCATTTAACTGTCTATCACTGTAAAGACAATGCTATCATAATTCCTATTTTACAGATGCAGAAACTGAGGTTAATGTGATTTAACAGAACTGTAAGTTGTGAAGGATGAAACAAGACTTTACCCATTAAAGGCATCTTTTGTAGCCTCTCTAGTGTGCAAGCAGAAAGAGCCTCCTAAGTAAGTCTCTGGTATCGGAAAAATTTGTTTTTATTATGGTCTCTGTCTTGTTTCCAGTTCCCTAGGAAAGTAACTGTACCAAACATTTATTAGATTCGTGCCCCTCTCCCCCATCCAAGCAATGAATCAGATTCTGTCTAAATGTCATCCAATATTATGATAGTAGGAATTCAGAAAATATCTAGCTTATAGATTTAAGGTGAAAGAATTTCTACCATAAAGTATTCCCCTGAAACTATAAAACTGTGCTTGGTAAACAATATTGTTTACCAAGAGCAATCTTACGGTTAAACCTGGAAATAGACTGTTGGAAACTAAGCATTCATATCTCTAAGCATTTGTACTCTTGGCAAACCCTGATGGAAACATCATTGTTTGACTTAATAAAAGAAGAATGAAATATGCACTCCAAGTTATCTCTGAGAGCCCTACAGACCTTGGATATCTTTAAAGGTGGGGCAAATAAGCAGGGATAGGATTCAGAATTACAAGGGACAATAATTTAGCATGTAAATTTTACATGGGAAAAGAAACTAGGCAAAATGTGCTAATTTTTCATTTTGTATCAAGCGTGATTTGCCCTTCTACCAGTGTCTTAGTCTAGAAGTTAAAGGTCTTCAGGTAGACTTCCTATCCAATGAAACTTCTGGAGTATGTAGTCTGCACCTCAGTCTGCATTCCTTTTGTCCTGTATATATCTAAGTCGATCCTTAATCTATGTTTTTTCAGCCAACATACTTAGTCTTACTTTCTGTTCAAAAAGAAAAAAAATGTAAGCTGGATGCAGGTGGTTCACGCCTGTAATCCTAACTATGCTTCAGGCTGAGATCTGGGGATGGCAGTTTGAAGCCAGCCAGGGCAGAAAAATCGGTGAGACTCTTATCTATAATAAACTATCCCAAAAAAGCTGGAATTAGTATTTAAGCTCAAGTGGTAGAGAACTAGCCTTAAGGACAAAAGGGGCTCACTGACCAGGCCAGGCCTCGAGTTAAAACCACAAACCAGCAAAACAGAAAAGAATACCCAGCAAAAATCAAGAAATATAGCTCAAGTATTAAATTAGCAGCCTTCAGCTCAAAAGCTAAGTAAGAGTCCAAGTCCCTGAGTTCAAGATTCTTAGTGGCAAAGAATAACTGACTGAATGAATAAAATAGTACAGTGAATGCATTTTTTTACATTATTCCTAAATCTTAAAATATCTATTTATATATACTTTTTTCAGATTGAGGTATAACAATTTGGAATATTTTTTCATTGACACTGTCAATTGTTCGTAATGATTGCTAGATAAAGATATAAATATAATCTTATAACTGGGGAAACATTTTTTTTGCCAGTTCTGGGCTTGAGCTCAGGACTTGAGCATTGTCCTTGGGCTAGAGCTCTCCCACTTGAGCCTCAGCATCACCTCCAGATTTTTTCTATGTATGTTGTACCAAGGAATTGAACCCTGGTCATTGTGCTTAGTAGGTAAGCACTCTGCCACTAGGCTAAACTCCCAGCCCCAGGGGAACTTTTTTTAAGTATTCCATTTAATATGTTTTAATGTACATGTATCTTGGGATATAAAGGAAGTAAATATACATGCTATTGCTATGAATGCCTTGTTATTTGCAAAATATGATTTAGAAAACAGTTTTCTTAACTTTCTACATTCTGGTATAACTTTCATTGAATAAATAAGGAAAGGGACTGGATCTATATGGTAGCTACAGTAATTTATAAAGTATATTAACAGTGGTTATAAAATGGTCCTAAGTGAATAAATAGGGGATTTGGCATGGAGCCTTATCCTAGAGATTAACCATAGGCCAAATAACCAAGTCTTGTGTGGAGTTTGAATAAAATGGCTTCACTTCAGGGATGTGCTCTCTTGTGATAAGGAAATGAATCTGATTCTTATTAGAAAGCATTTGGATTACTGCCATATTTTATTGGCAGTTCCTAAACCAAGCCAGGTCGAGACCAATCCAAATGTCAGGTCTTTTGTTTAACACACACACACACACACACACACACACACACACACACACACACGTTCACACACAGATTTTACCTAAATCAAAATAGTAACTACCAAAAGGTAGATTATACTAGTTGCTCACCACACCTCCTACAACAAAATAAATCTTTCACAAGTCTATGCGTTCCTAGTTAACACAATGGTTTGGGGCCACTTGTTTCAATCTCATAGTTACTCTTGTTCATATTTCTTCTGTATTTAAATGAATTCACAGAATGTATATGAATATAAATTACTTTTCTAAGCAAACCATCTTCACCATACCTGCGAGTAACATGGGAGTCTTTGATTGTATGTTCTTGGAAGATGACACCCAAAAGTCCTGACGTATCTCAGGCTCAAGTGTTCACAGTATGTATGAGTTGAACCAAGAATGCAGCCTATACCTTATTCATTACATTCCGGGTGAGACATGTTTCTGTTCCATCCTGTTAAATTTCTGACATTAGGGATTTGCTCTCACAAAAGTGCAATAGTTTCGTATGCTGGGAGAGAAAGAAAGAAAAAGATCAACAGGAAAAACCTGATTGTATAAAGATTTATTTCTTGAAACTTACCAACTCAGGGAGGGACTGGAGCTTGTTTACTTTCTGAAGAGCTACAAGGTTTTGTGACTTCTCATCTCATGACAAAAGAGCCAAAGAACTGTATCCAATCACCATAGATGAACAGCTAGAACAGATTTAAAAATAATACCTTGAAGGCTGGAAATATATGTAATCTATCCTTTGAGGAGACAAGAAAAGCTTTCAGTAAAAATCCATGATCTCATTTCAGTCATCATTTATCTTATCTTCTTCCTCAGAGAAGTAGCAGGGTGAGATCTCAATATTGTGATTTCTAGTTGCAAGAAGACATAATGTTTTCTTTTGTAAAAGGAAGTCTTGAGATATAGACCATGCTATACCCAACATACAACTCATTCTTTATCTCAGGCTAGGTTTGAAGTCATGATCCTCCTGCTTCAACTTTTGGGAACCACCTTACCCAATTTCTTTATTGAAATTTTACTAGACAGGTTTTCTATTACAACTATCTCAATCAGAGTATAACTCAGACTTCACCAATATTTTCTATTTCAGGTCCAGGGTAAATGTAAATACAGTTCCTTTCCACATGGTCATGTAGGTTTTTTAAATTAAAATTTGAAATTAATTATGATAGAATCTTTTAATTAACTGAATTTTTTAAAAGCAGGAAGGCAGATTCTAGACTGAGAAAGACAAATTTAAAATTGTACATGCCAACTGTTAACAGAGGAAGTTAATTTAGTAAGAAGCTTGTTAAAGTCTATCTCCCTAACAACTGTCCCAGATGTTATAAGGCATAACATCAAAATCAGAGCCACATTTTCCATTATTTTCCATTATTTAATGTCAATGTTATTTGGTCACTAGAAATAACAATATCATCATCTTTAGAAAAATTTCTTCGTATTTTCATGTTAGAGAGCATTTAGTGATACCTATAAAAATTGCTAGTAGGTGGATATAATATATCCAAACCTATTTTTTCCCAGTACTGGGCTTGAACTCAGGGCCTGAGCACTGTCCTTGGACTTTTCTCAAGGCTAGAACTCTACTACTTGAGCCTCAGCACCACTTCCGGCTTATTTTTTTCTATGTATGTGGTACTAAGGAATCAAACCCGGGTCTTGTGCATGCTAAGCAAACGCTCGACCACTAGGCCAAACTCCCGGCCCCCCAAACAAATTTTTTTTAAAAGAAAAACAAGACACCGTTCTGTCATTTGTCTAGTTTTGAAAATGTTGGGTAAAAATCAGCTGAGATAACTGCAAGTTGGATCGGGGAAGAGGAAGCACAGAAACGGGAGGACTAGGGATGAGCCAACTCAGCAGTGAAATGCACTAGACGCTATATTGGAAATGAACTATAGAACGTTGGGGGAAGGGAAGTCAGGAGGGGAAAAAAATGGGAGAGAGTGAGGGAGGGGGTGACATTGTTCAAAAGGAAATGCACTCAGTACCTGAATCATTTAACAGTAGCCGCTTGTGCACATTCTATTTTGTAAAAAAAGGTATTGAAAGATAAAATATGCAAACTGCATATATATATATGCAACAATGTGGATGAATTGTGAATATGGAATAACATATACTGTGTGAAATACACTAAAACATGAGAACTACATCGTGCATGATGATTAGAATACAGATCATCTTAACATATGCACATACATGTATATGTGATGCAGTCATTTCAAACACATGTAGTGTAAGCATGACATCAAACATGATGGGTTCCTAAATGAGAGCAAGAAGGTCCATTTAGGTGGTTATAAGTGTTACTAGATTTTGAGTGATAGACTCAAACTGTGAATAATGATATTGAAAATAAAACAGTCAATACAAGAAAAAGATGTCAAGTATAAAAACCTAATAGGATTTAAGAATTTTTATTTGTGCTATATGGTTACCCAAACTGCACTTCATAGGAGAAAAGTATGAATGATGAGAAGTAAGCCTAGAGTAAGGAAATGAGAAGTTAAGGAAATAATTTTCTAAAAATGAATTTAAGCAAAGCTCATTTTCCTAACTTTGCAGATTATATGTAATTTTGTTTAAGCAGCCACTAAATCATCTTTCTTTCACCTGCTTGATGTTCCCGTTTTTTAAAAAGTACTTACTGAGTACCTACTTATTTCTAGATACTCTCTTAGAGATAGTCCTTTTATTTAAGGAGATGACAGTTAAATTGCAAAAGCAGATTCTAAACATTATAATCAATTACAACAATAACATATTTCTGTGTAGAAATATCACATAGCACAAATCCTATGTAAGTACTCATTGACTGTATCATTAGAAAAGCAGGTATTTTCTAAATTATTTTTATATTGTTATATTTTAAATGTTTACTATAAAGCCTTACATATTTTAAAGTTTATTTAAAATATGTGTTGATATAGTTTGCATTTATACCATAAAATACTATATGGTAAACTGGGCATGCTGGCGCAGGACTGTAATCCTAGCTACGCAGGAAACTGAGATCTGACGATCATGGTTCAAAGCCAGCCCAGGTATGAAAGTCCCTGAGATGTTTTTTCTTGTATTTTATTGTTAGGATAACATAGAGAGGGGTTACAGTTTCATTCAATAGGCAGTGGATACATTACTTCTTGAACATTGATACCTCTTCTCATGTTTTTCTTCTACTTCCCTCTCCCTACCCCTTCCCAATCATTTTGTTTTTCCCATTCCTTTCCCTATTTCAAATAAAGGAACTATATACAAGATACCAGGTAACAAAGTCCACAGTAACAACATGAGATAAAGCATAAGGGGGGCAGAGAGTAAAGCAATACCTTTACATAGTACATTAAGAACAACAATCAGAAAGATAAAACCTCTCTTGTTTCCATATCCTGGAGTTCATTTCACTTGGTCTCATCCTATATGGTCATGTATACATAGCTTTTGAGCTATTGTGATCCTCTGCTAAATGAAGTAAACCATGGAGCCTATATTCTTTCTTTTAGGTCTGGCTTACTTCACTTAATATGACTTTTTCTTCAAGTCTTTGCAATTCCTTACAGATGTCATTCTTTCTGCTGGCAGCATAGAATTCCATTATGTATAGGTACCACATCTTCTTGATCCATTCATCTACTGAGAGACATTTGGGTTGGTTACATATTTTAACTATAGTAAATAATGTTGCAATGAACACTATTGTGCTAGTGGATTTAGAATGATTTTGTTTCTGGACATTTGGGTAAATATCCAGGAGTGGGATTGCTGGATCATAGGGGAGCTCTATGCTTAGTCTTTTGAGGAATCAACATACTGCTTTCATGAGACTCTTATCTCCAATTAACCACCAGAAAACTGGAAGTGGTGCTATGGCTCAAGTGGTAGAATGGTACCTTTGAGCTGACGAGCTCAGGGATAGTGCCCAGGCCCAGAGTTCAAACCCCATAACCATTAAAAAAAAAACTTTAGCTGGCCGGGAGTTTGGCCTAGTGGTAGAGTGCCTGCCTAGCATGTACGAAGACCCAGGTTCGATTCCTCAGCACCACATACATAGAAAAAAGCCGGAAGTGGTGCTGAGGCTCAAGTGGTAGAGCTCTAGCCTTGAGAAAGTCCAAGGACAGTGCTCAGGCCTTGAGTCAAGCCCAGGACTGGTGAAAAAAAGAAAAATCTTAGAATTCTATTACCTGACATAAACATCATTAACATTTTGGCATAATTCTATCCTATCATTAATATGTGTCTGGATACATCTGTTATAAAATTTTTGAGTGTAGTATACATTTAATTCTATGTTTCATAGGCAAGAGCCAGTCCTTTAGTATACCTGTGTACCAAATTCTGGCTAAATTTTGACAATACATTTAGTTTATCAGCATTGCCAGTAGATTACATGGATATATCTATATGGCAATTTATGTTAGTCAGAAATAGAAGATCTGTATTACAAAGGCTCACACTGGAACAGTTTCATATGAACAATTTCTAATGAAGAAGTTTCCAGGCTACCTAATAGGTATAACACATTTGTTTGTGGAAAGAGCTTCTCATGTGCTCAAGCAACACCTGGGGATATATTTTAAATAGAAAGAATGACTCATTTGTTCTAATTTGGGGATTAAGGTTCTGTTTTATCCAACAAGCTTTCAGGTAACCTGAATATTGCTAGCACAGAGATCATACTGGCACAGATATCATACTTTTGAGCAGCAAGCATTTTAGATAAGGAAAATCTTCTCTAATTTGCCTTGCTAAGCATCTCCTTTATTAACAATAATCAGAAGAAATTGTTACTGATGTGCCAAACATCTTTTTAGTAGAGGTGTCAATTTAGGATGACCATGAAAGGAGATACTCATGGAATGCCCTAAAATGTCTAAATTTCATTGTCCTGTTGCTTAGTCAGCAGGTCCATAGCAGAAAGGCCATGCCTTGGGCAAAATCTATTTAGAAAATGAAGTATTCATAAAAGTTTTATGACAAGACATTGCATACTCTCATCTCAATTTTTCCCCATAATTGCATTCATGCAAAATTCCATAGTACATAGACATAGTTTCTCTATCCTGCCTGTTACAGAAGTTGTGTTTCTTTGAATTTGAATTTTTGTGAAATCTGACATCATGTGATGTGCCCAGTGATATGATGTGCTGCTGCTAAGGGGACATTTGCATTAGGGAAAAGACAGGCAGTACAAACTATATTCTTAGTTTTGTTTTTCAAGTTGTTGGTCATTAAGGTTTTACCAGCATACCACCTCCAATCTTCCTTTTACTGATCAGCAGAAATATAAAAGTTACCTTCTGTGCCTCATTGCCACATTAATAGATTCAGACCCCCTGACAATTGCACTATAGTATTCATGTTTCCAAACATATTCCATTACAAAATCTACCTTTCCTGGTGAATCATGTCTATAGAATTCTATTTAATTCTTTTCCTATAATATTTTCTTTATGGAAGTATCAGACTCTGCTGTGTCTTGACTATTTCCTCAGATTGTGGTATTTTTCATGGCTTGACAGATATATAGAGATGAGACTAAAAATACTACCTTATGCCCTAGAATTCAGGCCCAGTACAATATAAAAATATTTTGTTATTAAGTTTTATTTTGGGAAATTGATACACTGATTTACAGATCTTTGTTTTTAATCATTTAGAAATTATTAAGGATATGATGAACTATTAAGTTTTGCTTAAGAGAAAGGAGAGTTTTGCACAGAAACCATAAATACAAGAACTCAAATTATACAGAAATATTAAAAATATTTTTGATTTTGAGAAATTGGTCTGTATATCATTCTGCATAGTTACGTGCACATATAAACACACTTACATACACACAGATATATAGACACATGTACTTTTAAGGTAGTGTTATAAGGTACGAGGTAGTGTTATAAGGTACGAGGTAGTGTTATAAGGTTACGAGTTACAAAATTTTTCAGTGTTCACAAAGGAGAATCAGGGATTCCTTGGTTATGCATTTGCTATGTAGTCATTTTTTGTTGTATTTGTCGTACTTTTGTTCTGCTATCTCAGTTCAAACTTAATGATTCCATTCAAGGCTAAATTCCTTAGTTGGTTTTCATCAAAGCACAAGAAACTACGCAAAAGAGGGTTGCATTTGTGTTGCTGCCTTAGCTAATCTGTTTTAAGTGCCAGCAGGCAGTGTACAGCTCCTTTTCTTTTTCCCCATAGGGTCTATGTGAAAAAAAGGGAAATACCTGTGGACTAGTCTGCTGGCAGGAATTGATTTGCAAGTGAAAGCACACAAAGTTAGAGGTCCTAGAGGCCTGCATTGTCTTGAGAAACCAAGCAAAAGGTTGCCAAAGAGCCAGCATTACTGCCAGCAGGATCACTGAGCTGAGCAATCACAACCCAAAATGGAGCTTTAAGAGGCTAAATGAAATTAAACCTCCATGTAGAATAACAAAGTAGCAGTGTCTGGATAAAAATCAAAACAGCATAATCTCTGAGGCCATCCCTGCCGTTTCTTTCTTTTTATTGTGATTAATAGAAGGGATACAGTATATTCACCAGATAGAAGGCACATAACTTCACAAACATTGATACCCTTTCTCATGACATGGTCCCTATTTCCTTCCCCCTCTCTTGCCCCCACCCCCGCACATCTTGATTTCCCCCTTCCCTATCCAATTTCAAATAACCAATTAAGCACATATAAAATATATCAGATAACAAGGTGAAATATCGTAACAATATGAGATAACCAAGGGATGGCAAAAGAGATGAGAGATAACATAGTACCTTAAGAACAACAATCACTTATTATATGGCTTTTGTTTCCTTATCCTGGAGGTCCTTACATTTAGTGTCATACTATTTGGCTTTATGTCTCTAGATTTGTTCTATTGTAAATCTCTGCTAGGAGAGCCCAAGGTTTCTACTGATTATGACAAATGAGGGAAACCATTGAGCCTAAGTTCCTTTGAGTCTGACTTACTTTACTTAATATGATTTTTTCTGTCTTCCCATTTCCTTACAAATGGGGAGATGTCATTCTTTCTGACAGCACCATAGAATTCCATTGTATATAAATACCACATCTTGTTGATCCACTCATCAACTGAGGGACATCTGGGTTGGTTCCATATCTTTGCTATGGTAAATAGTGCTGCAATGAACATTGTTGTGCTAGTGGATTGAGTCTGTCCTTGTTTCTGGACTATTGAATAAATGCCAAGTAGTGGAATTGCTGGGTCATAGGGAATTCTATGTCTAGTCTTTTGAGGCACTGCCATACTGCTTTCCATAGTGGTTGAAGGAGTTTGCACTCCCACCAAACAGTGTAGTAGTGATCCCTCCTGGCCACATCCCCTCCAGCATCTGTTGTTATTAGTTTTCTTGATCCTGGCCATTCTAACTGGAGTGAAGTGGAATCTTAGAGTTGTTTTGATTTGCATTTCTTCTATGACCAGAGATGTCATGTGTCTATAGGCCGTTTTTATTTCTTCTTCAGAGAAGACTCTCTTCAAGTCTTTGGCCAATCTTTTAATGGGATGGTTGTTACTTTGGAGATGAGTTTTGGAGTGATTCAATTTTTTGAGCTGTTGATATATTTTAGATATGAGGCCTTTGTCTGTCTTTCCCATTCTGTAGGCTTCCTAATTAATTTTCTAGCTATGTCCTTTGCTGTACAGAAGATCTGTAATTTAATGCAGTCCCACTTATCCAGCCTTTCTCTGATTTGTTGTGTTTCTTTGTCATTATTAAGACAGTTTCAACCTGTGCCAAGGAGGCCTAGTGTATCTCCTATTCCTTCTTGTAAAGTTTTCAGTGTGTCAGCTTTCAGCTTGAGGTCTTTGATCCATTTGGAGTTAATTCTAGTGCAGCATCCCTGCCATTCCTACATGGCAGATTTTAGAGGTAGAACCTTTATGGTCATCAAGAAAGCTCAGGAGTTTGGCCTAGTGGTAAGTGTGCTTGCTTACCATGCAAGAAGATTGGGGTATGATTCCTCAGTGCCACATACATAGAAAAAGCTGAAAGTGGTGCTGTGGTTCAAGTGGTAGGGTTCTAGCCTTGAGAAAGCCTAAGGACAGTGCTCAGACTCTGAGTTCATGTCCCAGGACTGGCTCACATCGATAGTGTACCTTCTGTATGATTTGTCTATGTTTAAATAAGCAAGGAGTTAATGCACACATTGACAAAAAAAAAGTGTTATGATAGTCTTTTGCTTGTATCTCAACAATATTTTCAGAGGAACATCCCAGAGCTTTGGGTTATAACTTTCTCAATTAAATTTTAGAATTCATTCAAACTTAGTCAAAATTTTCATAAGGAATTGCTTGTCATTATGCTCAACCTATCATACCTCCAAATTGCTGCAATCAGGTTAATCATTCCAAAGCAGCTTTGGGTCACTTACTTTCTCAAAATACTGTCATCTTTGGCATTCATGATCAACATTTGTAGGGGTTTTTGATGACTTTCATAATAGGATCAGCATCATTAATTCTATGAGGTTTGTAAAACAGTCATTATTACCAGTTTTCAGTGTCATCATTCATGCTGCCATCCTCATCATCACGTGTCTCTACACTATCTTAGCTGCTGATTCATTAACAGCATGGCATTGAATAACGTAAGGTATAAAATGGAGTAATGTTCCTGTTTTACCCAGGAGCAAATCTTTAAAAACCAAACAGCCTCTAGCTTCAAATTATAATGTTAGATATAAATGATAGAATCTGTGTTCAAAATATAAATCACAAGTTGAACGTAATGGCTCACACTTGTCATCTAACTACTTAGAAGGGTAAAGGTCAAAGAGGATTGCAGGTCAAGGTCAGCCAAGGCAAAAAGGTTAGGAAATGCTGTCAATTGAAAAAGCTTTTCGTGGTGCCATGTGCCTGTCCGCCCAGCCTAAGAACTAAGGGAAACTATGATCCAAACCCGCCCAGGCAAAAAGCAAGATCCATTCCAAAAAGAAGCACCAGAGACCAGGAGTGTAGCTTAGAGGTAGAGTGCTTGCCTAATATGCATGAGACCCTGATTCCTCTATACCACATACACAGAAAGAACTAAAGGTCAGGCTGTGACTCAATTGGTAGAGCGCAAGCCTTGAGAAAACTAGAAAACAACACCTATTCCCTAAGTTCAATCTGTAAGACTAGAAAAAGAATGAAATATAATAGTAATAGCATTGGCTAAAACTCAAATTATGGATCTCCTGCAAAGCTGCTGAGTTTAAGCCTTAGTATTAACAAATATATACACAAATGCACATATACATATATGCATAAACACATTTATATGAGGGTATATAGACTAATAGATACCTGTAGTTCCCACCACACAACATGAATCATATAATGTGGTATATCATATATTTTTATTTTTTGTTGTAAATGTGATATACAGAGGGTTTCCAGTTATATAAGTCAAGTAATGGGTATGTTTCTTTTCAGTGTTAATCCCTCCCTTGTTGTCTGCCACTTTTCTTGACTCCTGCCTCTCCTCCATTCTCAAATTGTAAAGTTCATTTCCAATATAATGCCTAATGAGTCCCATTGTTGCAGTGCATTTGTTCACCTTCTGTCCCACATTTCTGTGATTTTCCCTTCCTTCCCCAAATCACATACACTTATATGCAAGACAAAGGTTACCAAAACCAGAAACAGTAACCTTCGGGTGAAATACTGGAGGAGAAAAAAAAAAGAAAGGCAAAAGAAATAACTGCAAAACTGCACTATGAACAAAGAAAAAAAAAGAAAACAACAAAAATACTCTTTTATATTTGAAAGATCTTTCAACATCTTCCTCTCATTTTGATCCTGCATTCCTTTTATCATATGTGTAAACATGTGTTCATATTTTAAAAAAAAATATTTTATAATATACAGAATGTATATATTTTAATGATTGGATTGAAAAATAAAAAAGGCATTTTCTCAGAAAATGACTCATAAATGTTGTTATATAACATCACAGGCCCACTACCAAGTTTGATGCATCAACGTAAGTTGTATGATCTTTGCTAGGCTTGTCACATTCAAAGCATTGAGTGACAAGGACTGAGATCTCGCAATGGGCATAAAAATATTTAGTTGTACTTCTATGAACGTGCTTGTCTTGAATTCCCAAGTGCTCTAAACCTCTTTTTCCACAGGAGTTTATTGTTTCTGTTTCTGTGATTATTACATTAAAAAAATCTTTAAAAGGAATACCATATCCTTTCAACACTATTTCTTAGTGTTGAAAATGAATAACAGAAATCATCTCTTTCCAGTTAAAAATAGATCAGTCTGACCCCTAAAAGATAACTCACACATTTAGAGAATTTCTGGGTTTTGTAATTCTGAAAAATATGTGTCATAAGTGTAGAAATTAATCTAAGAAGAATATGTTAAAAAGACAGAAATAATGTTGGATTAGATTTAAAATGTTGAGAAAAATATGTGTGGTTATTGCAGATTGTGAGTCAATCTATTAGCTTAAACAGTTGGAAGTAGAGTTCTAGAACATTTCTTGATTAGTTAAAGGAAGACTTAAGGCAGTGCTCTTTAGAATCAATGACATTGATAGACTAGACTTTCCTACTGAAGGAAAGATGTCCCCATAATTACACAACAGAAACAGGGGAGTTGAATTTTCTTGGAGCAATTTTCCACCCAGTTTATCTGATCCATATTCTGACCATGATAGAGACATTTTTACTAAGAACTCTAAAAGTATATCAATGGTGCAATATATACTGGCTTCCTGAAAAGTCCAGTAGTGACTGCTAGGAGCAGGTGTGATTGATATAATCTTCCTCATTACGGTGCTGATAATGGAATTCCGGACCAATGGACATTTTAGGTACCTTCTTACCTGTCGGATATAAGGCTTTACAATCATGATGACAAATTGTGGCCTCTAAGGATGTCTTCTGTTGATACATGGTATCATTAGGAATAAAACTTAGCATCCTATCAGAATTTTACATGACCTGCAAAATCAGAAAAGACTTCAAACTGGATGCAGACAAACAAGTTTGGGTTTCTGCAGAAGAGTCTAATGTCTTCATTTTGGACTAACATCACCCTCAGAGATGATGATCCCTTCCACAATGACGTAGTAAAGCTTCCTCCCAAAGCCTCTAAGGAGAAACTTGCACCATCATATATAGGCTCTCTAGCACTGGTCAAAGTAGGAAATGGAAACAAGTGGGGCTGTGTGTGTGTGTGTGTGTGTGTGTGTGTGTGTGTGTGTGTTTCTGCTGTTTTTATTTTGAGTTCCTTTTTTAAGCATAAAATGAGTTTTGTTTTTATATTTATTGTTATTAGAGAGGTGATGCACAGAGGAATTATAATTATATGAGCCACATAATGAAGTACATTGCCTTCCGTACAGTGTCTTCTGCTCCCTCATTCTCTCCAGTCCCTCCCTTCCTCACTTTCATCCATGTTCAGTGAGGTCCACTTCTGTACTTTTTTTTCACCCTTTTTCCCTCAAATTCTGTGCCCCCCCTCCACCATTCTGGAGATAAACACTTGAATACACCAAACGTAAGGTAGACAGAAGCATCAAAAATTGAAACTAAAATAAATAAAATAAATAGGTCTCTTTTTTCACATCTTGGTGATTTTCTCAGTATATATATATATATATATATATATATATATATATATATATATATGAAGAGGCACTCGGGCATTGTACCTTTGTGTTTCCTTTCTAAGTGCATCCTCTCTTGGTCTCACTGTGAATATAGAATTCTGTGTAATTTCTCATATCCCAGTGTTTTTAGATCTAATTTCCAGAGAGAACAAATACTGTTTCACTCTCTGAGATTGGCTTACCTCAACTAACATGATTTGTTCTAGTTCCATCTATTTCCCTGTAAATTGCATAATTTTACTCTTTGTAGTGGCTGTAAAATTTCATTGTGTACCATGTTTTTGGATCCACTCATCTATTGGGAGAGTATATGAGCTTTTTCCATACTTTGGCTATTGTGAATAGTGTGGCAATGAACATGGATGTGCAGGTGTCCTTTTCATATCCTGACTCCCATAGTTTATTTTCAACATAGTATCTAGAGAGTATCACAGATTTCCCTTTTGTAGATTCATTTATCTGTCTTGGGAGAAAGAAGGCTAAAGGAGAAATACAGAAATGAGGAAAAGTGTGTACAAATACAACATTGCTAGTCACAAGACATTGATAAAATGAACTACATAACTCATGGGTAGGGACAGGAGGGGAATAAAGTACTGTTTATCTGACTTAGATAACCATAACTCCTAAGGCCGTCACTTTTAAAATAACAAATACTTAAAAAAAAACTTAAAAAAGAAAAGAAAATGTATAAACATATACATATGTAAATATTACATATATATGCAATGGAATTTTATCCACCCATCGGTAGGAATAATCATGCTATTTGCAGAGAAAGAGATAAATTTAGGAAAAGTCATAATGTGTAAAATAAATCAGGCTCAAAGGAGACAAAAGATTACAATTTTCTCTCATGTGAAAGACCTAAAATGTGAACACATAAATAAACATATGTAAACAGAATCTTATACATACATACACTGTCAAATTGGTCACAGTGTATCATACAATGTTAAATTTCCATCGTGTAATACTTTTGAACAATTAAAAGACAATGTAATGAAATGAATATTAGGAAACTGAACATATTTAAAGAGTGGGTAGAGCCATGGTGAAGGGGTAAATAGAGGAAAGTGGATGGTTACAATCATAATCCTCAAAGTATATATATGAAAAGGGAAGAAGAGGCTGCAAGTGTGGCCTAGTGGTAGAGTGCCCGCTTAGCATTCACAAAGACCTGGGGGCCTAGGTCCTGAGTTTAAGCTCCAGGACTAGCAAAATAATTTTGAAAAATGGAAGAAGATAACTTGAGAAGCTAAGGTAGGATAAGAGATACAGAGGTGGAGGGACAACAAAAAGGGATGACATATAAATTGACATGTTTAAAGGAAACTCCCTTAAACCTATTCAAATATTTAAAAAAATTCTAGAGATCAATGAATATGAAAAGATGCAATGAAATGAAAGTGATTCTTCCAAGTGAAGTCCCTGTTTGTGTTAGGGAACAGAACCTTATGAAGGATCCAGATGATTCTACCAGACTGGCCATTGTGCCAGAGAGAACAGGTGCAGGATTTACAGTACTTCTGGGCATCATGGGCAATCAGTATGTGACAATCCACGGCTCACACATGTAAGACTCTCCCACCTCCAGACAATGTATGTCCGACAGGCCTGTGCTGAATAGATCTGTGCTGTGATTAGCACAGCACATTACAGGAAATCTAGTCGTGAATCAATCATCAACTTAGAGGAGTACTGGCCACAAATACTGCATTCAGTAGAATCGTTCAAATAACTCATGGGACTGAGTTTACAATAAAAATACAGTCTTTTCTGTTGATGTGTTATTTCATATTCTTGAAGGGACAACAGAGGATCACAGGCTTTCAAACTAAAAAAGTAAAATAGCTTACTAATCAAGTGTTAAACATCAGGAGAAACTGCAGGAGACTGAAGAAGCACAGAATGCAAAATCTGGCCAGTTCAACAGTTCTGGCTTTCCAACTCTTAGTCTCAATGGAGTGTTGCTGGGCCATGACTGTACTTACATTTTTATTGTCTATAGCTTCTTTTGTACAATAGTAGAGTCAAATAGTTGCAAGTCCATTGTCACCAGCGACAAAACCACCTGGCCCTTTATGGAAAATATTTACCAACCCATGCTGCAAATTCTACAACCTAGTTTTCATATGTTTTAAATCTGATATGAGTAATATTTTTTTGTCAGTCATTGGGCTTGAACTCTGTGCCTAAGCTCTTCAGCTCAAGGCTACCAGCCTACCCCTTGCCTACCCCCAGCACCACTTACAGATTTTTAGTGGTTAATTGGAGATCACAGTCTCACAGACTTTAGTGCCCAGGCTGGCTTTGAACCTCGATCTTCAGATCTGAGCCTCCTGAGTAACTAGGATAATAGATGTGAACCACTGGTGCCCGGTGAGGAATTAATATCTTGACACTGATGTTGAAGCAACTGCTTGTAACCTTAAAAAGTAGTGAAAAAGGGGACATTCTAGGTGCAGTTAATAAATTACTCTGTTCCCAATCTGATATGAATAACTGACTCAAGGTTACAGGATAATAAGATCTCATTATTCTATCTCATTTTCATGTTTTGAGAATTAATAAATATTAATAAGGTCCTGGTTTGCCTCTCCTGTACATTTATTTCAGGTGACTTTTAGCTTGTTCTTTGCCCAGAATTCTTCATCTCACACCACACTTCACGCTTCTCACTTCTCACACAAGCTAAGGCAGAAATTGGGGCATTTTCTCTGTTTGCCAGTGCCCCCACACACCAGTTTATTTGTGGGGATTGTCACAATGTCACATCAGCACTGAGTTTAGTTCTGAGGCTAAGTGTCCTCCAAAATCAAACGGGCTAGTGCTGATTCAGGGATGCCTACCATCTTTTATAGGATCACATATTTTAGCTGATCTTTCTTGAGTAATCCCAAATGAATACATTTTCAGAATCTTAGCCATTATAATTCGGACTCCTGGCACTTCAAGGGCTTCAATACTAGAAGGAAGAAAACAAACAAACAAAAAAACCTGCTCTCTGCCTTGTCTTCTTTCTAGGACACCTGTGTTAGGCAATTGGAAAAGAGGCTCAAAAATGCTTAATTATATACTATATGTTTCCTATAAACCTACAAATCATGCAACTTTAAATACAAAATACATACTTGTAACAAAATGCATACTTTTTAACAACTCACACCAATGTGTTCTTGTGGGGAGGAATGGAACAGACAAGATTAGGAGTAAAGAGAGGAGAACTTGACATTTTTACATAGCTTGGGTTATTCAATTGTTCAACCTTCCAAAATACTAACTATAAGCATCATGTGATAAATATTTAATAGGGTACACAAGAAGCTACCTTCTTGAGGGACCAGATCTTAATTTTATCTTGTCCTTACTCCTCTTGCCATGATAGAGTAAATTATATACACCAGGAAGGGTTTAAGAGTATTTTTCAGAACTTTCTTTGTTTCTCAAGTCTGTCATGTGATCCTGAGCTCTTGAACTCAATTTAGGTATGAATATTCCCCTACGATTTACTCAATTCACTCAAGAGTTATGGTTATAATTATGTGAATGACCTTCATTTCCTAAACCCTCCCTAAATTTATGGAGTCTTACTCAGGTCAGTAATCCCTTGAAGTGCTTCCATTTCTAAGTACCAGTATAATTAAATTCACTCATTACCTCAGTGAAAAATTGTGGACAATTTTTAAACCAGAGATTTGAGCACTCTATTGTTATATGTTTTACCAAACTAGTTTGATAAATATAAATTTTAATTAGAAAGGCTCTAACATATTAAACATTTGGCACTGAAAAGAGTATCAATAGCATATAATTTTTAGATAATTATAAAAATAAAAATAGAATTGAGGGGCTGGGAGTTTGGCCTAGTGGTTAAAGTGCTTGCTTAGCATGCATGAAGACCCGGGTTCGATTCCTCAGTACCACATACATAGAAAAAAGCCGGAAGTGGTGCTGAGGCTCAAGTGGTAGAGCTCTAGCCTTGAGAAAGTCCAAGGACAGTGCTCAGGCCCTGAGCTCAAGCCCAGGACTGGCAAAATAAAATAAAATAAAATTGACTCTAAAAATTAAATATATATTTTAGTGTTATTAATTGGGCATTCATATTGTTGTATAACCCTTGCTATGTTTTATCATTAGATACCTTTCCATGTTGCAGTACTGAAACTCTATTTTCTTTCTCCTTCTCCCCGCCTCTTAAAAACCAACACTCTACTATCTAGCTCCATGTTATAGCATGTATCTTATCTCCTTCTTAGGCCTGAGTCATATTCCATGATCAAAAAAAAAAAACAAACACATTTAATTTCACTAATCATCCATCACTGGATAAATAAAAGTGCTTTTGCATTTTATTTTTTGCAAATAATGCTTCTGTGAATATAGTTGCAAATGTATGTCTTAGATTGCATTTTCAATATAGTTCTGTATGTGTACAAAAAGATAATTTCTGGATCAAATTCAATAATTCTGTGCTTACATTTTACTGAGAAACTGACATACTGTTTTCTGTAGCAACTATATAATTTTGCATTATACCACAGAGACACAAAATTCCTGTTTTGAGCATTTTTATTAATGTTTGTCTTTCTCTATTTTACTTTTATAGCTTTTTATTATTGTTGCTGGTCCTGGGCTTGAAATCAGAGCCTTGGCACAGTTTCTTAGCTAGTGTTCCCCCACTGAACCACAACTCCACTTCTACTTCTGATTTTTTTTTTCCTCCAGAGCTAAGGACCAAATGCAGGGCCTTGCATTTGCCAGGTAAGGGCTCTTTCTGCTGAGTTAATTCCCCAACCCCTTGAATATTTTTTGTCTATGTTTTCTTTTTCTTTTTCTTTTCTATTCTTCTTTTTTTTGGTGTGTGTGTGTGTGTGTGTGTGTGTGTGTGTGTGTGTGTGTGTGTGTGTTCTTAGAGATAAGAGTCTCATGGAGTTTCCTATCTAGACTAGCTTTAAATAGTGATCAGCAGCTCTTAGGCTCCTGAGTGACTAGAATTACAAGCCTGAATAATTGTTTCCTGGCTTTGTTTTGTTTCATAGTTTGTTTCATAGTAGCCTTGTGGATTTAAGCAATCACTTAAGTGATAGTTTTCATGTTCATTGTGGTTTGTTTCTATAAATTCTCTGGTATAGGACTTGAACTGAGGACAACAAACTATCACCTCATATTTTTCTCATGTCTGATGCTCTGCTACTTGAGCCAAACCTCCAGTTTATTCAATTTGGTTAAGTAGAGATGGAGCCTCTCAAACTTTTCTTCCCAGGGCTAGCTTTGAACCTTGATCCTCTAAGTCATAGCCCCTGAGGAGTTAGGACTCCAGGTGTGAGCACTGATTTTTGGCCATATTTTGGCTTGATTAGTGATTTCTAACTTACTACATTTGCTTGTTGTCCATTTGCATATCATTTTCTTTGGAGAAGTGCATTTTATAATATTTTGTCATTGTGTGTGTGTGTGTGTGTGTGTGTGTGTGTGTGTGTGTGCTCTAATACAACTTTATTTATACTTAAGGCACAGTTATAAACAGGATAGACCTGAATAGTCAAAGTGGGCAGATTGATCATTATTTTATCTCCCCACTAAACTTCTACTACTGAATGTCATTCCTTACATTGTTTTAATAATATTTGTTGGGGTTTTTAGCACTCCTTGTGCCCTGACCCGCAGGAGCGACAAGGAGAGCACGCCCTGACTAAGACAAGACCAAGAAAGGTTAGGGCCGGCTGGCCGCCTTCACCCAGCCCTCCCTCTCCAGATGGAAGACACAGACGCGCCAGGGAGACTGTCACAGCAGAAACTCCTTTATTGGGAAAGTACCAGGGGTAAACTAAGAAGCAGGAGTCTATCAGCATAAAGGTGGGCAGGACAGGGGGAAGTAGGTGCGGTCAGAGAGGGTGGCAGGGCCAATCCCTGGGTTCAAGGTAGCCTTATTTTACATCACAAACCACAGCCAAACCTCCCAATGGGGAGACAGGCAGGTTGGATTTCCAAAACCAGGAAGTGAGCACTGGACCATGAGGTAGGCCTTTTACCCTTGATGTGACATGCCCCACAAATATTAACAAGATTAGAGAAGCAAGATTGTCCATGCATATTACATGATTCTGTAAATTAACAGATGCACATGATAATAAGTGCTAGAAAGGAAGAGGACAGTGAAGAGTAAGAGTATAAGAGGTAACCAGGACCTAAGTTTAGACACAGCGTAGTACTTTAATGTCCTAACAGGAACCTTGCTGATATAATAGGACCCTGACCATTGTGGACCAAGTAATACTTATTAACAGAACTTCAAACTTCTATCCTGGACATTCTGAATAGATTAATGATCACTCAGTCATTTGACCAATTGAGAATCTTTATCTTGATGTCATTGTCCATATTATAGAATCTGTATCATCTCATTGCAAAACTCTGGTAGATTTGTGGAGGTTTTGGGGGAATTAACACCTCATTTTCTAGCTTTTATTTGTTCACTTGATGCTGGATTTAGTAGTGTCAATTATTCACTTCCTTTGTCTTCCCCCCCCCCACTGGCATATAGATTTTAGAACATAATTAAAATTAAGCTGGGGGTTTGTTTGTCATAGATACATATCAATCTATATAACATTATGTCTATAGAGTATATATCCCATCATAGATTTTTATGTCTATGTAACTATGTTTATATCTCCAAGACCATGTCCATAACCTTGGGTAGGCAAATATTGAGTCATTGCTCTTGTACTGCTTGGATCTAATATCCACACATCAAAGAGACCATGTGCCTTTTCTTCCTTTGGTCTTGACTTATCTCGCTCAACATGATTTGCTCTAGTTCCATATACTTCCCAGCAAATGCCATTATTTTCTTGTCTGTTGGTTATGTAGAATTCCATTGTATATGTGTACCACATTTTTTTTTTCCATTTCCTCAGTTCTGCTTTAATTTCCTTTTTCAGGGTTTTAAAGTTTTCATCAAAAAGGTCCTTGACATTCTTAGTTAAGTTAATTCCTAGGTACTTTATTTTGTTTGAGGTATTGAAAAAGGAGTTGCTTCCTGATTGTTGCCTCACTGTTGGCATATAGGAAGGCCGTTGATTTTTGAGGGTTAATTTTATACCCTGATACCTTGCCAAAGTTTTGAATCAGCTCAAGGAGCTTGGAGTGAAGTCTATAAGGTTCTTTAAATACAGAATCATGTCATCTGCAAAGAGGAATAGTTTTACTTCCTCTTTCCCTGGTTGGAGCCCCTTTATGCTTGCTTCCTGCCTTATTGCTCTGACTAGAATTTTTAATACTAGGTTGAAGAGGAGTGGAGAGAGTGGGCATCCTTGTCTGGTTCCTGATTTTAGAGGGAATGGCTTTAGCTTTTCACCATTAAGTATAATACTAGCTGTGGGTTTGTGATACACAGCCTTTTTTATATTGAGGAATGTTCCATGGATTCCTAGTTTCTCCAGAGCTTTTAGCATCTGATCTTGTCAAATGCCTTTTTTGCATCTAGTGAGACAATCAGGTGATTTTTGTCCTTATTCTGGTTGATATGTTGAATTATATTAATTAATTTATGTATGTTGAACCAGCTTTGCCTCCCTGTGATGAATCCCGTTTGATCATAGTGTATAATTTTTTTATGAGTTTTTGTAGTGGTTGGCCAGTATTTTGTTGAGAAGTTTTGCTTCAATATTCACCAAAGAAATGGATCTATAGTTCTCCTTCTTTGATGAATCTCTGTCTGGTTTGGGGATGAGGGTTATACTGGCTTCGTAGAATGAGTTTGGCAAAGGGCCTTTGTTTTCAATTTTGTTGAAGAACTTGAGGAGAATTGGTGTGAGCTCTGCTTTGAAGACCTTATAGAATTCAGCTGTGAACCCATCTGGCCCTGCGCTTTTCTTAGGTGGAAGGTCTCTTATTGCCATTTCTATTTCAGTGCTTGAAAAAGGCCTCTTTAGTTGGATTAGGTCTTCTTGGGTCAGTGTGGGTATGTTAATATTGGCTAGAAATTCATCCATTTTGTCTAGATTCTCAAATTTGTTGGCATAATGGTTTGAAAAGTATTCTCTCATGATGCTCTGGCTCTTGACAATTTCTCTCATGATATTACCATTCTCATCTGTGATTTTGTTTATTTCGGTATGCTCTCTTCTTTTTTTGGTAAGATTTGCTAAGGGTCTGTCAATTTTGTCAATTTTTTCAAAGAACCAACTCCTTGTTTTGTTGATTCTTTCTATAGTTTTTTCGATTCCAATTCAATTAATTCTGCTTTGATTTTAATAATTTGCTTCATTCTACAGGGATTAGGGTTGGTTTGTTGCTCTTCTTCCAGGAGCTTAAGGTGACACATTAAATTGTTGGTTTGTAATTTTTCCAATTTGTTATTGTAGGCACTCAGAGCTATAAATTTTCCTTTGATTACTGCCTTTGCTGTGTCCCAAAGGAGCTAGTATTTTGTGTGCTCCTTTCTGTTAAATTTCATAAACTGTTGTATTTCTGTTCTGATCTCCTCGATGACCCATTGGTGATTCAATAATGTGTTGTTCAATCTCCTTGAGTTACAGGGTTTTTGTTGGTGGAGATTGGTGTTCAGGTCCAGTTTGATGCCCTTGTGGTCTGAGAGAGTGCAGGGAATAATTTCAGTTTTTCTGAATCTGCCCAGGTTTGTTTTATGCCCTAAAATGTGGTCTATTTTGGAAAATGTTCCATGTGCTGCTGAAAAAAGCATATATAGTGTTATTGCCGGGTGAAACAATTGGCAGATGTCTGTTAGATCCAGTTGGTCTATATAGTTGTTCGATTTTAAGGTTTCTCTGTTGAGTTTTTGCCTGATTGGTCTGTCCATAGGTGAGAGTGTTAATGTCACCAACAACCACTATGTTTTGATCTATGTATGTTTTCAGTGAAAGTAAAGTTTGCTTGATGAAGCTCGGTGCTCCGGGATTAGGTGTGTAGATATTTAGGATGGTTGTGTCCTCCTGGAGCAGAGATCCCTTTATTAGTATGTAGTAACCTTCTTTGTCTTTTCTCACTAATTTTAGTTTGAAGTCTATTTTATCTGATATGAGGATAGCAACTTCAGCCTGTTTATGGGGGCCGTTAGCTTGATAAACTTTATTCCAACCTCTCATTATCTGAAAATCTTTTAATTTTTCACTTCTTCTTGATAGTGTTCTCTGATGCACAAATGTTTATTTTTGCTTGTAGCTGGGATTTCATTATAGGGGTTATACATATATATATACATGAATAATATATATATATATGTTAATATGAATTCCTTATGTGATATTTGATTCATGAACACTTGTTTGCTTGGAAGTGGTTAAGGTATTGGTATAACTTTTAATTATGTATTACTTACTTGGGCTTTCTGTGATAAGACTTCAATACCTAGTCTCAACGTTTTGCTGTCCTTCCTTAGCTTCCCAACTTCTGAGATTACAGATGTACACTATTATGCTTATATTATAAGGCGTATATGATTGTCAACACATGTGGATCACATGTAATGATAAAACCAGAAAAATGGTATCTCATCACTTATTTAGATTTGAAGTCTTTGAGCTTGTCTTCCAGTTCTTTAGAAAAAATAAATAATAGGATATCATGAACTAGAGTAACTCCATGGTGCTTCTGGACTTCTTTCTTCTCTTTTGTGTTTTGTTACCAAGTATTCAACTTGCCCCTCTCTTGCCTTCTCTAATCCTTCTAATCACTCTAATAATTGCTACTCTACATCCAGATGAACATTTTAGCTTACATATATGAGAAAGAAAATGCTATATATCTTTTAGTATCTAGCTTATTTTGACTATTTTTTGGCAACAACAGTACTATTCTTCATGACACAATTGTCCAGTGTATACAAGTTTATTTTCCTTTTCCTTTTGTTTTCTTTTTACTTTATATGCTAGTACTGAACTTTGAACTTGGGCCTTGTTCATATTGTAAAGGTATTCTATCAAAGTCAGGCTCCCAGTCATTTTGGCTTTAACTAAAGCCAACTAGGTAGTTCAAAATAGTTTGACTTGGACAAAGTACTTCCATTTACTTTGTCTTTATACTTGGCATGGCAGAAATGTGACACAGTGAAGAGATATTTTTTTGGGTGGTGGTGGTGGTTTTTTTGTTTTTTGTTTTTTCTGTTTGTTTGTTTGTTTGTTTTTTAGCTGAGATGAGATTTTATATGTGTTTTTCTGGACTGGCCTTGAATAATCTTTGCCTATTAAGTAGAAAAACTGCAGGAAGGATCCATCACATCCAATGATGCCATATTATTTCCATCCATTCATTATGCATTTGGTATTCACTATGTGTACAAGCTAATTATTTTCATGAGAATATCCAGTTTTTCTAGGAGTATTTGTTGAAAGACTGTCCTTTCCCACAAGTGAATTCTCTCAGCTCTCTTGTCAAAAGTGTTTTAAGTTAGGGTTTGTGTTTGTGTTGGGGCTTTTATGTCTGTTGTTAGTCTGTATGTCTACTATTATATTGTCTTGATTACTGTAGTTAAGTTTGAAATTGGAGACTATGAGGCTTCAAATACTATTCATTTTCATTATTCATTGGCTCTTTGGGATACCATTTCTTTTTCCATATAACATTTTTAGAATAGACCTCTATTTAGGTTTTATTAAAAAAAAAAAAAACTCTAGGAAATGTTTGCTTTTTATCCATAGACCACTTGTAGAAGTACTGCTATCTTAACAATACTAATTCTTCTAATCCACATACAGGGATAGCTTTTCCTTTTCTGTTGTGTTTATTTCAATAATATTTTGTAACTTTTAGCTTATCTCATTGGTTCAGTTTATTCCTTTTTTTTATTCCTTTCATACTTCTTTTAAAGCACAGTTATTTTTTAAGGCAGAATTAGTTTCATAATTTCTAGTTTAGGTTGTTTTTCTCTGTCTAAAAGTTAGTTTGATTTTCACATGTTCTTATTTCTTGCTTCTGTCCTGAATTTATTGGATGTAACAGTTTACTCACATGTGGCTTAGAGTGAGTGTCTAGTTAGTGCAAAGCCCTTAGTTCAAATCCCATTATTTCCAAAAACAAAACCAAATCCTAAACCCCAAGATTCACAGAGTAAATTTTACTTCTTCCTCTCCAGTTAAGATGCTTTTTTTGTCTGTGGAGACTACTATGTTTTTTTTTTTTTAAATAACCAGTACAGTAGGTAACCTGGTCTTATCCATCTTAAAGGAATGTTTTGTCTTTGACTGTGGATTATGGCATTATATGTAGTATTTTCATATGTGGTAATTATTATTTTGGCAAAGGCCTCTTAAGTTTTACTTTTTTTACTGTTTTCATCTTAAAGTAGTTAATTTTGTTAGTGTATTATATTACATATTTTAGATTCTGTATGTGAAATAATTCTTGCATTCCAGGAATGAATCTAACTTGGCTGTGGTGTATTATCTAGTCTTAATCTGTTATCCTGTTGCCAATTACAGAAACACATACTGGCTAAATTAAAAAAGAAAAAGAGCTTTCTTTGAGCTCATGGTTTTGGTCAAATGTTAAAGGAACTCATCTAGTAATAATTTCTAGGCAGGAGAGTCTGTCATAAATTTGTACAAAGCATCACATGACAAGAGACAGAAAGAGAATTCTAAGGGATTTTTGGAACTAGCTTTTATAACAGACTCACTATCAATATAAACCATTAGTTTATTGATAAATTAATTCATTAGTTTCATGAACAAATGAACACAGTGATAGATTACTATTCACTTGTAAAGGTCCACATGATTTACCCTTAAAATCTTATCATTGGGATCAAATCTATTTCCTAGAATTTTAATTTTCAAGTACTGTTTGAAGAGTTGGAGGAAAACTGGTGTTTATTTCCCATGAACGTACCTGGAGTCCTCTCTACTGAAATCCCATTCCTATGGTATTTCTTTGTTGGGAAATGCTTGGTTGTTGTTTCAAATATCCTACTACTATTAAGTATGTCCAGATTTCTTTCATGATCCAGTGAAGTTTGCGGTTTTCTTGGAACCTACTCATTTCATCTAGGCTAGTAAAGTTTTTGATACTTGTCCATAGTTTTCATTGATAAAGATTTTAAGTTCTGTAATATCAAAAGACTATTCCCTTACTTGAAATTTTACTTATCTGAATATTCTTTTATTAGTAAATGTAGCTTAAAAGTTGCAAATGTCATGGATAATTTTAAAGTTTTTTATTCTCTATTTTGCTTATCTCTGATCTGATATGTATTTTATCTTCTACAAGGCCAGGGTTCTGAGAAACAATGAATATGGGAGTGATAGGTAGAGAGACACAAATATATAAACTAGAGAGATTTTAAGGAACTGGCTTCTGCAATTGTGGAACTGAAATCTCCTGATGTATCATCTAGGTGATGGAAAGTGAGGGCAGCTGATATCAGTCTTTTAGTTGAAGGGAAACATCTTGGTTTTAGTTTGAAAACCATAGAATCAGAAATATTAATGTCCACATTAAGGAGAAAATAGATGTCCTGCTGCAAGTGGAGGGAATCATCTTGCCTTTTTGTTTTGCTTGATATTAGTAGATAGGTGAGCCCTATCCACATTGGTTTATGCAATCTTCTGTAATCAGAATGCTAATTTAAGTATTAATCTCTTCTGGAAACCCCATCAGAGACACTCAGAAGTAATGATTACCATTCAGCTTCATACTCTTCAGCAATTAATGTAAAACTCCTATGGCTCTTCTGTAGATAATCTTGTATTTCTCTGAACAGTCTATCCTTAGAAGCATACAACAATTTTGTCTTTTGAGCTATCCATCCCAGAAGAATAGAAAAAGGAACGAGATTTGTTTCTTACAACCATAAATATCTACCTAAAATTTAGAAAATATTGGGGCCGGGAGCTTGGCCTAGTGGTAGAGTGCTTGCCTAGCATGCATGAAGACCTGGGTTCAATTCCTCGGTACCGCATACATAGAAAAAAAGCCAGAAGTGGTGCTGAGGCTCAGGTGGTAGAGCTCTAGCCTTGGGAAAGTCCAAGAACAGTGCTCAGGCCCTGAGCTCAAGCCCAGGACTGACAAAAAAAAAATTAGAAAATATTCTGTTTAAGGGAGAGATCAGTCATTTATTATATATCTCTTTAAATCATTCTAGCTTATTTTAATAAATCTCATTTTTATATAATCATTGGTTTTCTGGTTTTATATTCTCTGTGAATTATATAATTTAAATTGCTCCATATCTACTTACCCAACTAGTCACTGTAAGTCCTTCTTACATTTTTCTCAGATATGTCTAATAATCACCCCTTTCAAATCTCTCTTTCATTACATCATATTTTATGTTATGAAGGTACTTTGTTTCCCACTTAAAAGTGCCAAATAACTTACTAGATTTTGATCATGGTCTTCTATGGCCATCATAATTCAGCTAAATTCTGTTTGTTGTTGTTGCTGTTGTTATTTAACATGCTAGTCTGCCAACATATATCTCATATTCTCTGTGACTGTATTTGGCTTTCAGATCTTTCAAAATGCTGTACTATTTTCCTTGAATTTATTCCTTCTATCAATTCTACCTATCATTTAGTAAAAGCCTATCTTTTATCTAATTATTTACAAATCCTTCCTCTTTAATCTTTCTCCAATTACATTAGTTACCAATAAATTTGGACTTTTATTGCTCCCTATTGTATTTTTCTATATTATTTTTGTGTTTTCAGTATCATTTCTTGGCATATGTGTTTCTTCTGTCTTAATATGATTTTTCCAACTATAATGTATACTTTTCAGGGGCAGAAACTCACCAAGTTGTATTGCTGTACTGTACTCTGAAAAAGAATATTTAATTATCTTTTCTCCATGAGTCCTTCTTACAAGAACAACAGTGGTAACAAAAGTAATGCTATTTGTTCAATAAGAACTGATAGCAGGCCAGACATGATTCTATAGGACTTTAATGCCAGCATATGGATATTTGGCAGGCTGAGGCCTGCGACTCAAGTTTACAGAGATCCTGAGCTACAAAGAAAGACCTTGTAAGACAGAAATTGAAATCAAGGATTAAGCTAATCTAGAGATGTTTTCATTAAAAAAAAAGCAAACCCAAAGAATGTCTCATTTCCAGAAAACACATGTAAACCCTCTTCATAAGCAAGTGTGAAATAGTGAAAACAATTCAAAGTTAATATGATATCACATGTACAGGTTGGTGCTGATTCATTCCCTACTCTCAGGACCTAGCAACTACAATGATTGGTCTAAAATTTTTTCAACTGATTTTTTCCATTTGTGCTCAACGGGGTGCAGGTAATACGTAACGCATCATATTATCACTTTAGGAAACTCAAAATTTGTCCACTCACATAACATATCCCCTCATTCTTTCACATATACAAAATGCCTCTCAGAAGCAGACTCCTTCCTGGTCAACTACAGGAATCCTGCCTTATTGAAAATAAATTCCCATGAATATAATACAAAGCTTAGGAGATATGAAATTTTGAGTCAGTCTTGAGTTATCAATTGTTTAAACAGTCATGTGATCTGGCAAGCATTTTCTTGCTCTGGTTTTTCTGCAAATATGACTCCTCCTCCCTCCCCAATGGTTCTTTATAAACAAGGTTTAAAAAAATAAGATCAATGACATTCTCCATGAAATATAAACCCAGAAGACTAGTTCTTTTGATACATGAAATATAAACCCAGAGACCCTTTGAAAATAGGATTTTTTTTCTTTTAAATTTTTCCACACAATCATCATCACCCGATTAATAATATTTGAACTTCTTGACTAACTTCTTAATATTGTGCATCTGTAGAGAAAACAGCTTTTCCTAGCTTCTAGAAGAGTCTGTCAGGGAGGAAAACAAAATTGAAAGCAGCAGCTTTTTTAGAGAGAGAAAAAAAAAACCTTCTCAACTGGATTTGCTTTTTCCAAGAAGTCTGATTTTCTCAGAATTGAGAATATGCTGTTAAGAATGTACTGTTTGTTAATATAGTTGGTGAGGCCAAAGTGCCATTGTTGCTTCTATGTTCTCCCCAGGTGGTAACAGGGAAACTATTTCATATGTTTGCTGAGAAGGGAAGTGTAAAGCCAAGTTCAAGGAAGACTATCCTTAAATATTGCTGAAGGAGTAAGCCTAACTCATGGCACCAAAGTTTAGATAGACAAAGGGGACTGATATGGTAAGTTTTTATGGCAATTTCTCCACTCAGAATTGTTCTCTATCTTGGTGGTTTTAATTGCAGTAAGCACTAGTTTGAACAGAACCATTTTTATATAAAGTTGAACTCAGAGCCTGGGCACTGTACCTGAGCTATTTTGCTCAAGGCTAGCTAATACTCTACCATTTTTGAGCCACAGTACCACTTCTAGTTTTCTGGTGGTTAATTGGAGATAAGAATCTCACAGACTTTATTGCCCAGGCTGGCTTTGAATTGCAATCCTAAACTTCTGAGTAGCTAGGATTACATAGGCGTGAACCACCTTTTTCTTACCCTCTATTGGTTAATTTTTTTTTCTGTTCTAAATTATATATATTTTTTTCTTGTCAGTCCTGGGGCTTGAGCTCTGGGCCTGGTCACTGTCCTTGGGATTTTTCAAGGCTAGTGCTCTACCACTTCTGCCACAGTACTACTTCTGGCTTTTTCTGTGTATTTAGTACTCAGAAATTGAACCCAGGGCTTTGTGCATGCTGCGCAACCACTCTATCACTAGACTATGCCCCTAACTTGTATTTTATTTTTTATTTTTTCTGCTGGGTATCAAACCTAGGCTCTGGTATGCTAGGAAAACATTCTGCCACTGACTTACATCCTCAATTTTTTTTTTTTTTTTTTTTTTTTTTGGTCATGGGGCTTGAACTCTGGGCCTGGGCACTATCCCTGAGCTCTTTCAGCTCAAGGCTATTATCACCCTACCCCTTGAGCCTCAGCACTACTTCTGGTTTCTAGTGGTTAACTGGAGTCTCACTATCTTCAGTGCCTGGACTGGCTTTGAACCCCCAACCTCAGATCTCAGCTTCCTGTATAGCTAGGATTACAAACTTGAGCCACTGGCGCCTAGTCTTGAGACATAGTCTTGCTGGTCTAAAATGCAAGATTCTCTTGACTCAGCCTCCTAATTTCTTTTGTTTGCTGATATTTCACTTTTTTCAAGTGTGGTTATTTTTATTACTCAGTAAAGAATACTACAATGGCTAATTTGAAATCCTTGTCAGATAATTCTTATGTCTCTGTCATCTCGATAACTTTTCATTCAGATTGAGATTTTCCTCATTTTTGGTGTGATGATATTTTGTGAAACTGGAAATAAATTATTATTTATTAGAAAAAAAGTTTCTTTGTGGAGGCTTCTACATAAACTAACATGAGCTTAAATGCTTGTGATTCTGACATTGAGTGTGCTTTCATTCTCATGTTGTTAAGAGGCACATGTTTTACCAGGAGTCTCCTGGAGACACAATAATGTGACAGGGATCATTCTATTTGGAAGATTTGGACCAATTGTCTCAATCACTGGGTATTTTCCCCAGTCATCAGTCAAAAGGTGAAAATCTGGGGCCAGGAGTTTGGCCTAGTGGTAGAATGCTTGCCTAGCATGCATGAATACCCAGGTTTGATTCTTTGGTATCACATACATAGAAAAAAGCTGCAAGTGGTTCTGTGACTCAAGTAGTAGAGCTCTAGCCTTGAGAAAGCCTAAGGACAGTGCTCAGGCCCGAGTTCAAATCAGGACTGGCAAAAAACAAAAGTGAAAAATCTACTGACTGAGAGTAGCATAAAGGCCCCATTTCTCCAAAATTAAATATATATATGTATATGTATGTATGTATGTATGTATGTATGTATATATATTATTTTGAAATTCAGTCTTTTTGACTTTTAAGTTATATATAGGTATAGTTATATATTTAGCTAACTATATATAACATAGAAGAATTTTAGATTCAGTCCAAAAATGAAAACAAATAGGAAAACAAACCACAAAGTAAGAAATTTAGCCTCTAATTTGTAAGGGAACAAGACAAAAACAGCATATTTAAGGTTCTATAATCTTTATACCTATTCAGGCCATCAGGGCATCTTTTTATTATCTTTAGTTGTATGGGAAGGTTTCAATTTAACATGTTAGTTTGAATGCAATGCATTTTGATCAGGCTTTTATTCCCCATCTCTCTCAACCCCATCCATCTCAATTATTTTAGTTCCATATATATATATATATATATATATATATATAGTGACTGCTGCATTGTCCTACCCACCCTTCCTCTCATCATTCATCAATACCTTTCCCCTTGACCTCATCCTCACACATATACCTCAAAAGCCCCAGATTTTATCCTGATGCTCACTGTATTAGAATGTAGGTTCAAATAATTTTTACAGTTTGAATTCTCCCCCATATATAGCACTTAATATACCATCATGCATTTTTAAAGAAAAAAAACAGTCCTCAGGTGTCAAGATTAAATGTGTTTATTTTGAGTTAGTGATTACAATGGTATATTAGATACCAACACTCCAAGCTACACCTAGATATTTGCCTCTAAACCTGCCTCTAAACCATCACACATCATTAGTTTCCTTTCCTCTAACATTCCATCACTGGGCCTTCTATTTCTAGGAAAATCAGGAAGGAAGGAAGGAAGGAAAGAAAGAAGGAAAGAGAGGAATGAGTTGGTTACCATAAACCATTGTGTTTCCAGTGCCCCAAGTAATATTGAGTTATCTCAATTTAGTGTTTTATTTTCAGTAAAGGGGAAAAATGATAAAATGAGGACTAGTAATGGCACTACTAGAAGAAAAAAAATGGAGATTAAAAGAAGCATTTCAGTGGGACTTGTTAGTTTCTCCTCAGGTAAAACTCCACATAATAGTGATATGACATTAAAGTTGAATTTGTGAGCCACACAGTTAAGCGTATTGGGTTGTTCACTGAAACAGAAGCAATCAATACAAGTTTTTTTTTTAATGTTCTACCATAACATTTCCAGGTTTTTCACTCATGAATATACCTGCCAACCTAATGATTCTTGCATGCATTAGAGTTTGCTTTTGTAGAGTTAAGTTTACTTATTTTCCCCACCCCTCCCACTCCCGTAAACACTGCAATGCGAACTCTTTGCCCAATGTTAAGAGAATGTTGCAAAGGACAGCTCTGTGCCATCTCAGGACGGAATCCCAGCCCTTCCCAGGCTTCAGATGGATCAATACTATTGATCACATCTCACCTTACATGCAGACAGACACTGTCCTCAGAATTTCCCCATGCCAGAGGCATACAAGTCGGCAGGTATGCATACAAAAATGGATTTAAAATAAAAAGGTAAGAAAAAAAGGAAGAACAGAAAGAAAAAGCTTTCTCATTAAAGCCTATCTTCCTAGAAGGAATCCATTGCTTTAAATTCACTTAAAGCTTGCACAGGAGAAATGTGTTTCTTTTGAGAACCCCTTCTAACTCGTGTCTGGAATTCTTCAGGCTTTTCTCTCTTCACAAGGGGCTTCTTCTCTGGAGCCTTCATCTTCCAAGACACAACAGGTGAGTTGACAGCAGCCGTCCCATAGACCTTCTGGTATTTGGTAGAGGCCACATAGGAAGCTTTCACAGTGAGGACCACGGCATTCATCAGGTTTTTAGCTGCCTGGATAAGTGATGTGGCACTGTCCAACTAGACAACAGGAGAAAAAGAACACATACCTGGATTACTCAGAGCCTCAATTCACAATACTTTGATGCACTAAAGCAATGTTTTGCTTGCACAATATGTAGTATTACTAAATGCAAGCAAATTAACACAAGATAAACTGAACATACTATCAATCAACCACCTGTATTCTCTGATCACAAAACAAATGTTGTATGGTACAGAGCTTGCTACAATCCCAATACTGCTCATGAAAAAAAACCTTGGCATAGCATTTGAGAATTTGAAGGTAGCCATGTTTGTCCTGGGAATATATATTACTACAGTATGGTACATTGTAATGTTAACAGTTATTCCATTATTTGAAAGTGTTTGGCAGGCACTGATAAATGAAAATCTATATAAGGTGTTACATTTCAATTTTATGGTTCTACCTATGAAAGCATCTTTTTATAGATTTATTCTAAAGCCTCATTTCAGGATTGGTAAAGACAAAATAAGGACAGGAGTACAGGTGTTGTGGCTTTAATTTATGATTTGGAGTCACCATGAAGTATTTACCTTCTAGAAAATAACAATTATGTATCAGAACCTTATAGGTTAGACACCAAGTAATATATAAGTGAAGCATTATGTAGAGGCCAATTAGTATTCTAACAATACTTTCAAAGTATTTACCATTTAACTATTTACAACTACTGAAACAGGTATTATCAATCAATTGCTATCTTGTGATGATAAAGCCTATCTAGTAACTTGGAGAAGTTTATATAGCTTAATATCTGAAGTTCTTATACATGGAACCATTCAGACTGCTTCCTGAATGGGTATGATAATTCTTGAAAATGCTGTGGCAAGCTGCCCAGAATGGTTTATGCATGTCATCTCAGGACACAGGAGTTTGAGGCAGAAAGATCTGGAATGGCAAGCTAGCCTGGGTTACACAGTTTGTTTTCAGTGACACATCGCAACTTCATTACATGTTTAGAGGTCTATCACCACAATCCAGAAATTTTATTTTACCTCTTATTGGGCTCTAAATTAGTTGGACAGTGCTGTGCGCAATACGTAATTAGCCATTCAATACCTGTTGTAGTCTAAATCTTCTTTTCTGCCTTTAACATTGTGTCTGGGAAAACGCAAAATTACATTTCCTAGACTCTCTCTGCCAAGAATCTACTGTGACACAATGAAAGAAAAAAAATGAATCCGTGGGGTATATAACAATTCTAGTCTTCAGATACCTTTTGATTTTTTGAGTATACATTCTATCACTTATCAAATATCATACAATATAGAACAGAGCCCTCTACAATTGAATGGAGGAGACAGGAATGGTCCTATGTATGGAACTCCTAGTTATTGAAGTAACTTCTAAGTCATACCTCCTGTGTAAAGATATATTAAGGAGGAAGAACTAGGCACAAGAACCTCTGGGGGTTGGATGGTTATCTTAAGAGTTTAACCTCAACTCCTATTGAGTGGCATTTACTTTTTGTGTCATTTATTATATCCAACATATTTTCCAAACAGTGCCTGCCTTTACCAGAAGTTGAATTTATTTCTGTTTGAGCATACCAGTGCTCAGACTGCTAGCTGTTACATATCCTTTATTAAAGCTCAAAAGAGAAAGAGGTTTATTGCACTGGGTTAAAAAAATATATGACAATCAAATAAGCTCAGTTCCATCACTTAAAAAGAAATACAGCATCTGAACACTGGAAAAATGAAACAGTTTTGTATGTTTAAAACCCTTTATAATACCAATGAATTGATGCTTTATCATTAATATTAAAGGTCAGTATCACATTGACCCTACAATAAAATAGCAAAGGCAATCTATTTGTGGATTAGAGCTGTAACTCAATGGAAATGTAATTGACTTTTTTTGTCCAGTCAAATGGTTAGAGTAAATCACTTCCTTCACACATGTATTACACCTTAAAAGACACAGAGATACCAACATAATTGCTTGCATTTAGTTTATGCAGCCTATTTCTAAAGCTGCTTTTAAAAAGTAAAATTCTAGACAATTTATGTTAACAGAAGAGAAGCCAAGCATGTATGAGTTCAAAGTTTCTCAGTCTACAATCATTAAACCAACAGCATCACTGGGGAAATGTTAGAAATAGTATATCAGACATAATCCAAAGCTTGCTAGAACATTTAGTCTACATTTTTAACCAGACATCCAGGGGATTCTGATGCATGCTAAAATTTTATAGTCACCGGATTAATAAAACACAAGGACTATGGGCTTATCTTCCCATGACTTTAGACTCCCATCATAGAAAATTTTGAGAGCTTAAAAGCTGGCTATGTTTCCATCATTCCTCTAGGTGGAAGTTAGAATACTAAAGGACACATATGAGATAGCAAAATGTTGGGAAAACTAGTAAATCAGTCATTTTATAGAGACTAGGAAATAAAACATGAAGATCTATACTCATGGCTAATCGATAGTTTCCCTGAAAGTCTGTTAGGTTTCAAATATTCACAAAGTTAGTCAATTCTATCCTGTGCTTTGAGTAAAATGATAGGCCAGGGGATAGTTGATTTTCTTTGAAGAAACAGAATTAGTAGAATAAGGCAAGCTCCTATTATTGTATCATTAAATGGTCCCCAACCAGCTTTAGAAGAACTGAGTGGGTCTAAAGTTAAGGATTCAAGTAATTTGGAGATTTTTTTTTTACTATAGATTCCGTTTTTAGGTAGAGGATGTCTACTTCTGCAGAACAGTTGCTCATCCAGCCTGATGTAGGAATTCTGTGACTATACCTAATATATTGACATTGAGATAGCTCTGAAATATAGTTGATGTGCTTAATTTAAACCACATGCTAAGGCAGATCCTTAATTTCTGGCAAAGTGAGGAAACAAGGAACCTCCAGTTAAAACTAGAAAATTCCATGTAGACTACAATGTAACATTGTTAATTCAAAATGGGAGTTTTTTGAAAGACAATTTATAAAGGATATTTTTCATGCTTGCGCTAGATTTATCTGTGATTCAGATCATAATTAGCATAATATGAAATCTTTTAATGTTTCCTTTATGCACTAATGTTGTTTCCAAAATGGCCCTAAGATCTGGTCTCCAACTAGCAAATTTTAGCTAAAATTTTCCTTCCGAAAAGACATTACAGAGAGCAAAGTGACATGGAAAGATGTTTTTATGCAATATATAGGAACATTTTTCTAGTATAATTATTTCTATTTTGTAACTTTAAAACTGAATTTTCGAACAATATCTGCAAATTAGTATGTGGAAGTGAAATTTTAAAAAAAGTAATTGAACACTTCCTAGGTAGGTGGCATCTTCACTCTTCAATTTGTTGGATTTAATTCTCATTTCTTTTGTTTTGTTTCTTTTTGCAATTTTTTTTTGTTTTGCTTCTTTGCAATGCTGATATTTTAACTCAGGGCAACTGCATTTCTAGGTAGGCACTTTATAGTGTAAGCCATATCCTCAACCCTAAATCTCAGCCCTAATTCTCAAAAATTCTTCAGGTAGAATTGCTACCTGAAAACTGCCCCTAAGACAAATGATGTTGAAACTTGATGTTTCAATTACCAGCAAAGCTGGGATTAAGAAGAGTCTCTCTTAAGGCTCACTATGTAAACATCTCCTGAAGAATATTCCTTCTAGGAAGCATTATTTAATCTGTAGGGTCTTGTTTCAGTCTATTTTTCAGTTCCTGTTTTCAAAATGAATTTGTTTCTCTTTATTTTGCTTGGGCTGGAAGTCTGTTCTCTAAATTTGACAATGTCTTTGCTATCTTTACCACTGTAATTCAGGTTGAATCTCACCTAGTCTACGATTCTTGTTCTCATCATTCAAATTCTAAATCTTCTCTTCCTAGACCTGCTGGCCTTGACATGTTCCAGCCAGTGCTTAGCATTCAAAGTCTTTATCGGAGCTTCTCTAGTGAGTTTTAAAAATGGTTTCTGAAGACAACAGTACCAGTGATTTCTTAGCTAATTCTTAGTTCAGACCATCTTCCCCACTTAAAGCCTTTTCTGGTCCAACTGGAGATCCCATTGAGTACTGATAGTTACCCTAAGAAAAACGGCTCATTTCCAGCTAATTTTAAAAACAGCAGCATATATTTGGCAAATTAGATAATTTGTCACTTTGTATTAACTCTCCCAGTCAGTCTCACAGTCACCTCTGGTGCTATTTGTAAATGGAAGATTTATAAGTTGCTATATCACATTATAATATAATAAATTCAGTCAAGACAAACTTAGGAGCTAACCATTACTTGACACTTTCACAATGTTAGGAACTATATCCCTCCCCACTCCAAAAGAAAATCTCTTTTTCCAGCTTTGCTACACTAATTTTCCCTCTTCAATCCTGAACTGTCTGTTATATCACTATTCTTTTCAAGTACTATTTTTTTCACCAGTCCTGGGCCTTCAACTCAGCGCCCAGGGACTTGGGCTTTCTCAAGGCTAGAGCTTTACCACTTGAGCCACAGCACCGTTTCTGGTTTTTTTCTGTGTATGTGGTACCAAGGAATTGTGCATGCTAGGCAAGTACTCTACCACTAGACCAAACTCCCAGCCCTCAAGTACTATTTTTTATAAAAGGCAACAGATGTTTCCTCATACCTTGTTCTATTTAGAGTCTATGCAAGGCAAATAAGGGTTAAAGCATTATATTCTATAAGGCTTTCCCTGGCTTTCAGTTTTTCTGTCCTCATTTCCACTGTTTACTTCCTTACTCAGTGTCTAATAAGTCAGATTTCTCTGTTTAGACACTGTCCCCATTTTGTGTTTTGAATAGAGGAAAAATAAGGGAAGATTTTCTTGAATTATCATTCTCCCCTTTGATTCTTGTGGTAATTCAAAGCTGAACCCCAGTAGATGTGCTTGAAATGAGGCTTAATTGTCCTTATCCTCCTGAAATACCATGTCCTGAGTTGCATACTACTTTGTTAAAGCTGGACTTAAACACTGAATATGATGAGCTCAGTTTCCACAGAAACAAAATGGCATAGCACAAAATCAAGCTTTTTCAAAATAGAATGTAATCATCTCTTTTGAAATTCTGAATTATCATCTTTGTTTCCCTTTAAAGCAATAATCTTTAAATTTTTGTACAAAGGAGTTGCCATTTAACAAAGCAGAGTATTAATACAACATGCCTTCATCAATGTGCCCCTTTCAACTTTCTCAATTTTGTAGGATTAGATTCTCCCCTTTCTTTGTCTACCACTTTGACTTTGTCCCACCCCCTTAAGTATTCACTTCCTGCTTTTATTTCGCTAATTCTTAGTTTGCCTTTCTAAGGAATTGTATTATACTAGATTAAAGGGGAAACTCAGTATTTCAGTTAATACATTTGTATACAATTCTGTAGCACCCATCTTCCCTTCCAAGTCTCTTCTATGTACAAATTTGCCATCAAAGTATTTCTAAAAAATCTTCTATGTTTGTTCTAGTCAGTACATTTATGTTCTGGGTGTACATATGCAACTTGATGTGTAAGATGCAAATCTGCAAGAGCTCAAGATACAATGAAAAGGAATCACACAATCTGTTTCAGTAGGATGCAGGGAGCTCAAGGTATTAAAAGAAATGGAAGGAACTAAGTAGTAGAATACCAATTAATTCAGGGACAGTGCCTAGTCCCCCCATGTTCAAGCCCCATGATGAACAACAACAACAAAAAGAAATCGAAGATTTGACTCAGAAATTGGGGATGGGAAATAAGAATATTTGAAGTTGGGCCTAGAAAACACCTTCATATTGGCGGCATTATATAAATGTTCTTTAATGGATAAACCTTCATGTTGCAGGCATTATATAAATGATCTTTAATGGATAAGATTATAAGATATTGGTGACTGGGTAGTTTAGAATGATGGAGAACAGATGAAAAAGGGAAGTTTTCATTTTTAACATTCTTGTGAACATTGTGAAAAGAATTCAGGTGCTATACAATGTTGAGTTTAACCCCAAAATAGTTTGAGGTGGCTATTTTATCTAAATGGAGTTATCAAAGGGGCCATGATGAAACCACATACCTTATAATCTTCCTAGTTGTTTCATGAGCAATGTTCTTACACACTACTGTTATGCGATATAGTTATATAATATGGACTCATTGCTTTGAACATTTCCTACATACACCTTGTTCAGATTGTTTTACAAAGAGATAATAGAATGCAAAATGAAATATAAAATACATTTTCTTTCCAAAGGTGAAAAAGTCCCATAAACTTAAGTTCTTAGCACAAGATTTTCATAGTACAAATCACTATCCTTTTAATAATGTAGAACATGACAATGAGAGATATAACTGTCTATGGAGGGAAGAGTTAAGTAATTAATTACCCTCTTCTATCACAGTGATCAACTTCTTAGTGCAAGCTATCAATAAAAAACACATAGCAATACCAAAAAGTGAAGCACTCATCAGATTAACTGTAAATAACAAAGTAAATATCATAGAATATTAATATGTAAATTATACACCTATATAATTCCAGATGAGAATTATCTTGTACTGTGTATTCTGTATTCTCTATTTACAATAATGCAGAAATAATGTAGAAATGGATAACTTTTAAGGTTGTATGTCCATATTCAAAAATTATTACCAAAATTATTTAAACATAAATGGCAGTTCATGAAAATCCAAAGTACAAAGCAATCTGTTACAGTATTTAAAAATCCAAATGGCATGGGATAACTGGCTAAACTAAAAAGAATAAAATAAGCCAAATCTATTAGAAGGGTGCTTTTGAAATATAAATCCTAAGTAGTACCTGTTGATCACTTCAGAAGGCTTAGCAATACCTGGAGACAGAACCTATTTCTATCTGAGCTGAGCCAATTTTATTTTCATCATCTAAATTCTGAAAGAATAGCACTGAGTATGAGAATGCTGTCAGAGCCCACCAAATATAAGTATTTGAAGCACGTGTGAGATCTTCAAATGAAAGAGTATTAATATATAAGGACAAGAAGAATTGTAATGGGACTATCTTAGAGATGGAAGAATTGACAATGTTAAAAGCAAATACCTTGAGAACACCAGAAATCTCCCCAATGGAGCTCGTTACTTATATTTAAACTATTATCTCCCCCAGAAAAGACTCCAACTGCTTGCAGGGAAGGAAAAGATTTGCTACAAGTTAGCTTTGCTGTTAATGAATGAAAGGTTAGAATCTTAGAGCAATGGAGCCTATTATCCAGTAAGAACAACATTTCATGTTTAAAAACTCCATGAGGCTTTGAAGAGGTATTTGATCTCAGACTGTGATACATTTGAAATACCTTGAAATATCCATCTGCCTTTTTCCAGAGTCTGTATCAATAACATTTAAAAAGGGGGGGAAACATGAAAAATAAGAACTCTAGCAAGTTCAGAGCAATAAACAACTCAAGCAAACAAAGACATTGTGAACAGGTCCATCCTAATCTTATCTTTCCCCACTTAAACCATCTAGGGTTGTTTATGTGCCTGTAGAAAAAGACACTTCTATTATAGCAGTGTCAGTGATTCACTCAGTATTCCTCCCCACATAACAGGAAGAAAGAAAGTCAGCAATACTGGAGTTGTGACAGTGGTGCCACACACTCTAGAGTGTACATGGTAGGCTTTGTGGACTATGGTGTTTTACTCCTGAAACTCGGCTAAGTGACATTGCAGAGGAAATTAGTCACTTCCCTCCACATGTTTACAAACAACATGGAACAGTACCCAGCACAGGGATATCATCCTTTGTACATTTGCTTCTATATTTGTATTGGCTTTTGTTCCTACCTATCACATCAATGAGTAATATATTTAATCAAAATGATCAAACTTACTCTTTGGTCCCCCTCATTTAATTTTAAGAAAACATTATACTCATGCTTCTATTGTCACATTAAGAGTTGTCAATTTAATGAACTCATCAATAAGGGGAGATTATTTTTAAACACAAGTGTTAAAATTTGAGTTTCCTCTATAAACAAGTGAGTGTCTGACTTAAGTCACAGTGTTAACAAGGAATTCAAATAATTACTATTAAAGCAAGTACTAGTCCCTGGTAAATGAATACTAAGGCAGTGAATCCCAGGCACACTCCTTTTATTTGATTGCTTGGTCTTGGAAAACAAATATTCTATACATTATGAGAAAGGCATCAATCATGAGAAAGACAGATGGAGAAGAGGTCTGTTATTTCCCCTCCCACCTGTAGGATTTCCTTGAGAAGCAGCTGGTTCTCTACCCATGCTGAAGGCCATTTCTTAGGAAATCTGGAGGTAATGTTGTCTTGAGACCAACTTGATAAATAGCAAAAAGGTATCGCAGTATCAGAAAAAACTCTCTGGAGCCTTGCTGAAAAATTTACCAATTGGTTCTCTGGTAACTTTCTCAACTGGACATATTTGTGTCATTTCTAATTCATTTAGGTAGGTAGTAGTACTTCATCGTTGGCTAGTTCACTGATTAACTGTCTTCATTTGCATTTTTTCAATTATAAGTAAGTAAACCTTGGGGACTCCTATGAAGTCTTAATTACAGTCAACAAATTTCCTAAATATGGCTTAGAGCCATTTTTCCCCCACTGTTAAAGGCAGAAGAGTTTTTCTCAGTGCAAAACATGGCATTCTCGCTGTATTTGGTGTCTTAAGAAACTCAAGTTTTGAGGTGTTTGCTCTTGACTAGTTATGGATATGAATATGACAAGTCTACCATGAAATTCCCATCCTCCCCCCAGATCCTTTCTCTAAACCTCTTCTCTAAATTGCTTCCACATCACAAAAGAACCATGCAAAAATAAATTCCTCAGGGGAAGAAATGCCCATGAATTTTTAGGCACCAGTCATAACTGGGAAATACCCCTCAGCAATGATAGTCTTAATGTGATATAAATACCTCATGTATTAATTGTTGATTATGTAATTCAACGTATTTTTCAATGTCTCTGTCTCAACACTAACTCTTCTATAGGAGCTTACATTCCCTTTTCTATTCCCTATATGTCATTATAACTGCCATTTAAAAAATTGGAATCAATTAGTTGTACAAGATTTCAGTTTAACATGCGTACAATTCATCTCGAGTCCTCTTTGTTATTCCATCACCTCCCCTGCTCCCTCTTCAAATCTCAACTGAAATGAGGACAATGGGTCTAAGTAATATCACCTTGCTCTCACAGCCATCTTGTTGTCTTGCCTAGTGGAGGGGGATTTACACTCAGTTCATAAAAGCCTAAAGATGAGATAGGCCATTCCTTGGAGATGAGATAGGTCATTCCTTGGATTGTAGGTATCCAGACATTTTAGCTTCAGTATCCAGACATTTTAGCTTCAGGAAAGCTTTGCTACAGAAAATGCTTAACCTGTGTACCTCCCTATGTGGTCTGCTTTTGTTGACTTGGATCTCCACCCCAAACAGGGTTTGTTATCTTTATAAGCTTTGCTCAAGCTTAATTTGGGCTGCAGGTCTTTGAGACAAGAGTCTACCTGCTGTTGCTAGCTATCTAATAAAAATTCCCCAATTTGACCTCTCATGTGACTTCTCAGAAATGATTTTCTGTACAACACAACATTCATTGTCCCATTCTTATGTGTGAACATTAACATATGCATGAGTACATTTGGATTTCTGTTTCTACCATTCTGTTTTCACACAGTAGCTTTGTGACAGACAAGCCTTTTCAGAACCAAGAGCCACTCATGAAACCTTCACAACTAGAAAAGCCTGTTTTCCTTAATTTGTATGAAATATGTTTGGGTGTGTGTATGTATGTTTAACTGTATAAATGATGTAGAAACAGTATCCTGCAGAGCACAGCTGCTGAGTGGAATGTAAACTGAAGTTCAGTAGCCACCAGTTAGGGGTACTTAAGAGTGTGAGTAGAACCTGACAGCATTTTCCTTAATTACATCTAGCCACTAGAAATTATTTCATAAATTGGTATTATTTGCATGATATTGAAAGTACACTCCCATACATCCCATCCCAAGCCTTTCCCTTCCTCAAGTATATGAAAAGAGATAGAACATCTGCTGATTCCCAGGTCCTAGATTAAGAAACGAGAGAAGTGTTTCTTCCCTAGTTTCTGCAGCCTTCTCTAAACACCTCAATCCCCCTTCCCTCTTCATTCATGTGCTTACTTCTCTCTAGACTCTGTCTTTAGGTCCTTCTGAAAATACTCTTATATTCATGATTTTATCTCTCTTCATCCTTGTCTCTTCCCTTCTATTGTCTCCTCCCTTCTATCCTTTTCTTCTCTTGTAGTGATGACAACCTGGTCAATGATTAAAACAGCCTGACTTTCAAGTCCTAACTGTGCTTCTCAATAATTCCACACCTAGCTCTACCTCAAAGTCTTCATTTCTGGAGGGAATTTTATAGAGTAAATAAAATAAGGCTCTGAGTTGGAAAGCTCTTAAAGTCTGGCTTTCATTATTACTATGGTCCATGTTTCCTCGGAATACCATTTGAGTCCAAGCAGGGAGTTTTTATAGAACTTATGTGTCTCTTTTACTAATGCCTCCTTCTTATTTTCACTTTTCTCAAGAATTTGGTTTATCCCATTGAGGAATAGGTTGGCCTAGAACCACAATCCTACCAATCTCAGTCATGCAAATGACTAAAGTGTGACCCATTGTGCCTAACTTAATTTTTATTTAGTTTTTAATGAAAGTCTCTTCTTAAATTTTTGTTCTCAAGGTGACTCTGTTAAAATAAATTTAAGTGCTATCTTTTCCATGAAATGCCATTTTCTTTTAAATAGCAATCTCTAGAAACTATATCTAAACCAACCTGGAATTTTAAGGCACATGAAATATTTCACTTTTTCTTGATGCTTCCAAAATTAGATCTTTCAACATTATCTTCCCAGACTAGATTTCTCCCTCTATCTCTTCATAGAGCCAGCCTTTCTTAGCCTATACCAAGACACTTGTTCTCACTTTGGGTTCCACATTTTTATACAAACCCCTGTGGGTTCCACATTTTTATACAAACCCCTGTTTTCTTGTACAGGTTTTCTTTATGCTAATGCAAAAATCAGTAGATCTGGAAAAGATGGACATCTTTTGATGTTTTTGTATTCCTTTCCAGAGCATGTATATCTAATCCATTAAAAATGTAGTGTTCTAGCACTGAAAGTCAACCAACAGGAAGATTCTTGGTGGTATACTTGTCAACTACTTGAGAAGTATAAATAAGATCATAATCCAGGCTGGCCTAGGAAAATGAAAGAAGGTAGTATTTAAAGTGAAAGCGCCAGGTGTTAGGGGCATGACCCTGCATTTAAATCTCAGAACTACATACATACAAAAAAGTCAAAATCTAGAGGGTAATATTGACTCATCAACGGCCTGTAAATGTTAGGAAAAAAAGCAAGAAGAGGAAGATGTCAAAACAATGAGTCCATAGGACAACCAATAATTTTGTATAATCTAAAGCCCTGCCAGGACCAGAGAAGCAAGACTGATTGATGTATATTACACTTGTTGCTACTTCTCTACTAGCTACCCCCATCAATCACGTCTTAGAATTCCTCTCACTATACAGCCACATCAGAATTCCTCACACTATATAGCCACATCACACTATATCAAACACAAGGAACAATGGATACTTAGAAACATGGAACCCCTTTATTCTTTGGGGCTTTTAATTCTACACATAGTATTTGCGCAGAAGATGCTTCAGTTTCTTGGTATTTGAACAAATGCATCTTACAGGTTATATGGTTATTCACCTAGAGTTGGCAATTCAATCTCAGTATTTTATTTTATTTTTTTAATATTTTTTATTGTAGTTAATAAAAGGGTTACATGATATTTGCCAGATAGAAGGTGCATTAATTCACATACATTGATACCCTTTCACATGTCTTGGTCCCCATTACCCTCCTCCCCACCCCCCCATCTTGGTTTTTCCCCTTCCCTATCCAATTTCAAATAACCAAATACAAATATATCCAATATATCAGATAACAAAGTGAGATACTGTAACAATATGAGATAACCAAGGGACAGCAAAAGAGATGAGAGATAACATAGTACATTAAGGACAACAATCATTCATTATATGGCTTTTGTTTCAATCTCAGTATTTTAATTAAAACATTCCAACAGTTTATCAGTAATAAGTTGTGCCCTGTGCTGAGTAGCTAGATGAAATCCTTCACTGTATGGTGAATTTACTCATTGGTCACTCAGAAACTAGAAGTTATCAATACAGTATATAGGATTTAAGCACCTACAAGAATCTTGGAACAACAAAAAAAAATCTTGGAACATTTCTCCTCTTTTTATTGGAAAATATTTTAGAATCCAAATATGTCACCTTATTTCTTTATCATAGTTGCTTTTACTATCACATTTTTAAAGATAATTCATGAGCAATGAATTTACATACAAATTTTAAAACTGAAACGAATTCTTAGATGCACATGTAGCTATATAAAATAATTCACAGCATTAAGTAAAATTTCAAACATTCATTATAGAAATGATAATTAAGACAAGAAGAAATGGTACCATTTCTCAAGTGCTAATAAGAGGTCTTGAGCATAATGTATGATTTTAAACCCTATAATTTAAATTAAATTTGCTTAATTTGAGAAGTTAAAGCATAGTTCTTATAATTGCACACATTTTTCTGTGTACTTTGAAATATTTTGGAGTAGACACAGACAAAATTATCTACAAATCATTCTTTCTCTTCCTGGCCACTGCTTTTTCTACCATGAGTGTTCAACTACCTATGTTAATACTTATTCAAATAATTTCCATGTGACCATGTTGTATCCTGTCACAAAGTCAGGTTTGCAATTTGTACTTTCACTTCAGAATGCAATTGGTGTAGTTTAAACATCTTCACCAGAAGATTTTTTGTCAGGGAATAAACTAATCTCTCATAGACATTTTTTTATTGACTTCATAGTCTTCTAGGGATTACAAGTTTTCCTCTCACTTCTTCTTCCTCTAAGCTACTTAGAAGTATAGTTCCTACTGTTCTTCCTGTCACCATCTAATAGCTATCATATCCTCTCAGTGACATCTTGAAAATGTACGTAGTACTTGGCCTCCTATTTTCTGTCTTATAATATTGGCAAACTCCTTCACATGCTCTTTCAGAATTGCTGCATTAGGATCACTGTGTGTCCCACTCAAAAGCAGAATGATGAGAAGTGATTATTATCACCCTCTATCTTTCTAGGTCTGTTGTTGCAAAATTGAAGTACAGTACTATCTCACTTTGTTACCTGATATATCAGATATATTTATATTTGGTTATTTGAAATTGAATTGGGAATGGGGGAAAACAAGATGAGGGGTGAGGGTGGGAGGGAGGGAAATGGGGACCAAGACATGTGAAAGGGTATCAATGTATGGGAATTAATGCACCATCTATCTGGCAAATATCATGTAACCCTTCTATTAATTACAATAAAAATATATGAAAAAAATTGAAGTACATTGAGGGTGCCCTCACTGTACATGTTAATTGACAGGAATAATTCCACCCTATTTATCAGTTTGCCATTCCAATTTTAATGTTTCTCATATTCATATGACCATCCACACAGTCATAGTTTTCAATATTTTAAATGGTGTCCAGCAAATATTTGTTAAATGCTACTGAATGTTAATAACATAATGAAGGGGCAAAAAGAAATACAGTGACTAATACACATTCCTTTTTTTTTCTATGTATGTGGTACCAAGGAATCGAACCCAGGTCTTCGTGCATGCTAGGCAAGCCCTTTAACCACTAGGCCAAACTCCCAGCCCCTAATACACATTCTTCTACATGCTCATTCTTGCATGGAACTATACCTCAAAGCATGAGATTGTCTAGGGAGAAGAATCTAGAATACAAAAACACAAACTTTAGCCAAATTTAAAACATACATGTACTGAGTGGTAGTTTCAAGATTAGACTGCTTAGAAAAGGCCATAATAATTATATCTATTGATTTCTGTTAATAAAACACTAGCTTTACAAAGAACCTGAGTTCTATTAAGAAAATGGACTAGGGGTCTACTGGTAGAGTGCTTGCCTCGGTACCACATATACAGAAAATTAAAAAAGCTGGAAGTGGTGCTGTGGCTCTAGTGGCGAGCACTAGCCTTGAGAAAGCCCAAGGGCAGTGCTCAGGCCCTAAGTTCAAGCTTCAGGACTGGCAAAAAGAAAAAGGAATATGGACTACAACCTGATAGACATAAGCTATTTGCTAGGAAGAATGCCAATGTCCAAACGACATTCACAAAAGATATATAAGAACACAATTGAGTTGTCCCTTGGTTATCTCATATTGTTACTGTCTATCACCTTGTTATCTGATATATTGCATATATGTTTATTTGTTTATTTGAAATAGGATAGGGAAGGTGGAAAACAAGGGGGATGGGGAGGATAGGGAAGGAGGGAAAACAAGATGAAGGGAGGGGTGGGGGAGGGAAATGGGGACAAAAACATGAGAATGGATAGCAATGATTGTGAAGTAATGCACTTTCTATCTAGCGAATATAATGTAGTCCTTCTATTAATTACAATAAAATTTTAAAAAGAACACAATTGAACTGGAAAATAATTTTGACTATTCATATCTGGCTGAATTGAGTTTCAGTCCACTGTAACATATAATATGCAATCTTCCTTGAGCAGGCATATCACCCGTAGGATCTCCTAGTGACTTCATTCTGCATTGTGGTGGCACTGACCTGGAGACAGGCATACTGAAGTTTTCACTACCCACAAATGTGACCAAATAGTTGTTTGTGTGTATAAGAAAATATACCCTAACTTCTAATCTTGTAGTTTAGATGAGATGTTCACTAAGAAGTGTCTGAAGATAGCAACATGTATTTTGATTTCTTCAACTAAAAATATTACCCAAATGTTACCAAGAAAAGTTACTCTAAGTTATTACAAAAACATAGCCTTTTAATTTCCCATCTAGTAAATGGTATAGAATATGATGAGAAGCTGACAGACATGGTCATAACAATATAGCTGTTAACATTATGTTGTCTGATACATTCTAGTTCCTGTATTTCCTGGACACAGAGAAACCAATACCATATGTCCTTACGCTGCTCAAAACACAACAGTGTTCATTAGAAAATCTGACTGTTGATTGTATTTTTTAATGCCTGCAAAATATGGCTCTACTAACATCTAAATTTCCCATTAACTGTAGACTAGAGTTGGATATATTTCACAAAGAGAATAAAACACTTAATTTTGCTGTCACTTCTTACATTTTTTAAAAGTTTTTAAGAAGTGAATGTGAAAGATTCCTGTGTAATCTCGATACCTTTTGAGATTTATTGGAACACCTGAGTGCCTCAAGCCCAAGGAAGTTTGAACTTCAGAAGTGGATGTTCCAACAGATGACAACTGACATGAAGCCATTATACATAAGACCCAGCAAGGGAAGAAAGAACAATTTTTTTTCCTAAAATAAAGCTGGCCATCTTCTCTCCTCACTGAGAGCACAAGTATAAATGGAATAGCAGTGGGATCCTAGTTTCAATCTCAATTTCTCCTTTTACTGAGAATACTGGTGTTGTGGTAACTATTCTGTGGGGGATTTCAATACTGGCTATTGGTTCAGTCCAAATGGAGAATAAAAAGGAAAAAAAATCATACTACAAGCAGAAGTCATTCTCACTGCATGAGCTAGCTGCCAACTTACCCATCAATCCAACCTTCATGATTCCATCTCAAATCTAGCTACATTTTCTTTCATTAGAATCAAATAGCATGGTTCCTATTTACTGTGTTGTCCTCAGAAGATGTATGTGTGTGTGGTCTTGTCTCTATAGGCTCCTCATAAACAAGTGCTTTCTTCACTTCGCTCGTATGCTCTCCACAAAAGCTAGTGATTGGGTATACATATTTGGGATTCATGTTTGGTCAGTTAAGTGATGAGATTCTTAAGAGTTCAGGCTGCCCCTTAAATTTTCCTAATTGTTTATTATTTAGTGGGTTATTTTTGATATTTTCCAGATAATGTATGTTGGGGTTTCCATTCAATTAGATTTTCCTCCATGTCATTATGATGACTTTTTCTCCATGATTTCAGCTAATAAATTTCTGTCCTTGCCATTAGTATATTTAGCAATATACAACAGAAACATTTTTTAATGTGTAAAATGGCATTTAACCTCTTGGAATTCTAGATGCTACCCCATATAGGTTCCTACTAGGGCTTGGCTTAGTTTGGAACTTCTAGGCTGTTTCTCTTATAGAATGAATGCACTTTGAGGCAATGCAGCCAAAACATCTGAGGGTTCCCTTCTATGTAAAACTGGAAATATATTTCTTTGCTCCAAGTCGCCCTCCCCTGAAAAAAATAAAACCTCTGTGGCTGAATAACATATTGTCCAATCCCTTCCAAAAGAGCCTGGGCTATACAAGAAACATTATCCCCCTTTAATCTGTGTGTGTGTTTTTTTAGAGTCTTCAAAAGACTGGAAATGTATAATGGATTGCCAAAACTCATAAGGAAAAAATAGTGGTTTCTTAGAAAGCCTCAAATCTTACAAAATTGGAAATCAGAAAGAAAGAAAGCCTCAAATCTTGCAAAGTTGGAAATCATATTTAGTGTAATAAAATATATTTTAGTTCAAGAAAATAACTTTTAAGTCAGGAAATGAAGATAAACATTAAAGGGCTGAAGATAGTATGATATACAGTATCTTGCCCCTATAAAAATTATGTTTCATATTAAGATGAAAGCTTCCTTAAGGTACAGTCCTTATCTTTGAGTCCCTGTGAATCTAGCTTTTGACAAAGTTAAATCACCTTCATATTTATTACAGAATACGAAGGCTGTCTCATTATTTCTTTTCCTAATACACTAAAAATGCCAAGGCCAAGGCAAATTCTTCAAATGTGGCTTAGGTACACCACTTGTTACAAGAATTTCAATGTAACTATGAAACATAGTTTCTACCTGTAACTTTCTTATTTGAAAGATTTGCCTGTCATGATTTTCTCATTGTAAAACTATTCATCATCAATACTGTTTTAAGATGCATATATAATTTGAATTAACTTATCCCAGGTATGCTAAGTGTTAAAATGATGCTTTTGAAGAAAACAATAAGCTACTACTTTCTCCTTTTATAATTTTAAAAGTATATTTACTGCATGATTTTAAATCCTTAAATGGTGAGGTAAGTTCAATGATTCAATTGTTTTATAGATTTGTTTGTTTTTGCTAGTGGTGGAACTTGGGTTTGCATTCTGTGCCTCATACTTGCCAGGCTGGCATTCTAATACTAGAGACCAACTATTCTTCTAGTTCTCTCTTCATAACATTTTAAAATTAAGGAAATCATCTGTATCAGGAACCTTTTGGAGTACAATATTTAAATTTTGAAATGTTTTCAAAACAATATATTTTACCTCAAATATTCTTGTGAAAAGTAATGAATTTAAGTCATTTTACTGTGCCTAGCACACTTTCTAAACAATCTCACTGAAACCATTAATTGCCTTTGGGAACAGAAATGCACAAATCTTTTAAGACAGAATAATTTTATACAACTGGGACAGAGACTGAGTGTATAGAGAGGTGGTGAATGAAGTACAGTAGTGATGTATTCTCAGTAATCTTTTTCAGACAGTAAACCTTGGAACTAGGAATGGATGCAAGGAGATAAAAGTAGGAATGGATGCAAGGAGATAAAACTATATCTATGGAATCTACTGTCTGTTCTATCTATGGAATCTACTGTCTGTCCTTTGAGAAAACAAAACTCCATTTCAAATGGAAAATACATTCTAGGAAAAAGGTTAAGACTGCAACCCAGCACTATCATTCTCTTCCAAAGGCAGCTGTGTTCTGATCCTAGGATATACAAGTTACTACAGGAAGGTTAACACATAGAGAGATTTTCTTGACAAGGGCAGAAACTGAGGAAATGGGTACAGCAATGAAGGAAGAGAAGCTTGAGTGAGTGAAGCAGATATGAGAGAAAACAAAGGGGCCCTACTTACATCACCAGGAAAACTTCCTAGCCTTTGGAGAGCTATGACATTTTACTAAGCAAACTCAACAGTTATAGTCCTAAACAACCTGATGAAGTAGATACCAATCTCATTCTCATTTTGGAGCTGAAAAAGTACTACTCAGAGATCAAGTAATTTGCCTCATAAGCAGTTCCTGAAAGTCTTACTTCTCAGTTCTACTTAATGGCAGTTCTGGTAAGTACTTGCCTTCTAACTCAAGCCTGATTCACTTCTCCCAAATGTTGTGGGAATTCCTTGTAATATTCCTCGGCACTGCCAAGAGATTAGACTGTTGGCTTCCACCTGTCATGCAAGAGAAGGCTTCTGATTTATATAAGGTCTTTATCATCATATGGAAGCATTGTCTAGTCTAGAATGTAGGTTAATTGTTTGTCTTGATGCTCTAATAGTTGCAGAGAGAGAGCCTGAGAAACACACTATAAATATAAAGATTAAATTTTCCAATATATTCTACCATGCATAATAAGAAAAGGGACTTTCCTGAATACTTACTATTATGATAGAATTTTGTTGTGGTTGCCCTCCAACACTCTTAACTCCTTATTAGTGTCATCTCAGTCGTTATCAAGATGGCAAAAACACTATTTCTCTCTTGCAACTAAAAGTAGCCAAACAATTGGGGAATACTCGAGAAAATTCCTTAAGGGTTGATAACAGAGCAAATAAGCACTATTTTCTCCTATCATTTTCTATATGGAAAGTAGAATGTCTGAGCACTAATAGGTTTTTTTGGACCAAGAGATGAAACTCAGAAAATAAGCCATATACTAAGTATAGCACACCATAATGTGGGGTCTATATCTTTGGTAAATCAATGCATTGTCCTTGGACAATGTATTTCATATGAGCAAACTCATTATGTGACTATATGTGTGTGTATACATATATATATATATTTATATATATCCACCCATTCATATATGTATATGACTAAAACTTTAATAGTATGGTATTCAAGTAGAAAGCTAGAGAAAATCAATCACATTCCTTTTCAAAGTAAATTAATAAAATTCAGAACTTTTAGAAGAAATCCTGTAAGTTTCCATGTCACAATCTTAAAAAATAGTCTAATATATCAGAAAATATAAATTACAAAGGGATTCAGAAAAAAGTTAATTACTTGATTTTTAGTCCCAAATATTAGGTAAATAATGCACGTTGAAGTAAATGAAAGACTTCCAAATAATGTATTTGAAGTGTTTTATGTGATTAATTAGTAAAATGGAAGAAAGTAATATTAACATGTTATACACTCACTATACAAGAAATGGATATGTTATAAGCCTTTAAATGCATTTATTGTGTCAACCAGTTTACAAAATTGTTAATACACAAATGGGTCCAAGAATCGAAATAGGTCCAAAAATTAAATATTTATACTGATGTGTTTCCTGTGTCATTACTAATATATGACACATTATGCTATGGAGAATACCAAAAGGGCCTTCCTGAAGTACTACAGGATGAGAGACACTGACTGTGGCCTTCTGAGACATACTGAAATTCCTAGAACTGGATTGTCACAATACTATCTCTTTCCCAAGTATGACTATGAAAGTAGAATTGATAGTAAATGATTTCCAAATGTCTAGTACAATGCCTGGCATATCTTACCCTTCAATGTAGCCTAACTAAGAATAATTGATATTTACTACATGCAACTATACTATTGAGTATATATGACTGTTGCAGTTTATCTATGTAAGCTAAAAGCCCACAGAAATTTATTACTGTTGCCTGGTATAATCTAGATAACTGGTACAATCTAGATAAGATATAGATTTGATTTCAAATTTACATTTAGTAGCCATGTTCTGCTTATTGTGTTAACATCTTTTCAAAAAACATGGTCTTTATTTTTCCAATATGTATAAAGATTAAAAATAACTTTATGGCTATTTCTTTACCATACTCTGCTTTTATTCAGGTATAATATGTGATCTTGAAGTAAACAATTTTTAATGATTCTACTTATCTTGGTTGATACAGCTAGACCTCTGGGTAAATAGCACATGAAGACACTACACAAGACCCTTAAGTTGATACTCAAACTAGAAAATATCTTGTTAAAACCTCCAAAGTTTATCATTATTAAGCTATTTTGCCATTAGCTACTTCTAGAAGATGACAATCACTTGCTCTTTGATAGGTTACTGTAAGTGCACAAAACTGATAAAATAGGTCTACCCGTCATTAGTCATTTGCTTATTTCTAATCCAAAATTTTAAAAATGTGCAAGATTTCTATTTTTTTAGATTCATTTTTTAAGGGATAAGGATTCAATGTGAAACATGAAACTGATTTTTATTTTTTGAACTGAGGTGGACCTTCTTGTAGACGAGGTTTCATTATCATGCTTTAGTAAACTATTTTACAACTGTGTCCTCTTCCTGAGTCTTTTACTGCTTCTCAGCTTTTCTACCATATCCACAGGTCTATGTAGAAATTTAATCTCTCATGAAGAAAAAAGTGAAGAAATTTAGGTGTAAGTGAATTATACCTTTGTGTAATTGATACTTTTAAAATGAATATCTGGATATCTGGATATTTTTCATAATGATGAAAATGCTAATATATATATTTTTCCAGTGAAGTTTACTTAATTAAAATAATCAAGTACCACTGTCAATGAATACTATCCAGCAATCTTTCTATGGACTATTCTTTCCCTCCATTTAGGTAGAGGCATATCTTGGAAGTCAAACTGGAAGATGACAGACGATATAATCTCAAATTATAAGTGTTATGCTCTTCCTTTTTATGTGCCTTTCAGGAGATTTAATGGCCTAATAATTCTTTAACAAACATCACAAATGTTTTTTTCTCCTCATTCTCAAAGTAAACCAATTGTCTCAAGAATAGAAGTTTAAACCAAATCTGGCAAGAGTATTTTTTTCTCCACTCCTGGGGCTTGAACTCAGGGCCAGGGCACTGTCCTTTCTCAAGGGAAGTACTTTACCATTAGGCAACATTCTCAGATCTCAAGAATATTCTTTTGTTCAGTCCTGTGACCTGAGCTCTGGGTCTGGGTGCTGACCCTGAGCTCTTCAGCTCAAGGCTACTGCCCTAACCCTTGAGACACTCAGCCCCATTTCTGATTTTCTGGTGATTAATGGGAGATAAGAGTCTCACAGACTTTTTAGTGCCCTGACTGGCTTTGAAGTGTGATTCTCAGATCTCAGCCTCCTGAGTAGCTAGGATTATAGGCATAAGCCACTGCATCCAGCTTCAAGAATAACTTTTAAATTTTACTCATCTTTCCAAAGATCTTTTATTCCTAATTTTTTATAATTTTTTTTCACTGCAACTTCTAAGAACAGAGATGAGTCAGTTTTGTTGCTGTACAGATTCTAAACTTAGGTTTGAAAATGAATCATCAGGTATATCTTAAAGAGAGTAGATTCTTGAAATCTGTAATTAACTACTCATTCAGCCTGATTCAAAAGTCCTTCAGTGTAGACCAAGTTCTTGCATTTTAGCAGTCTCCTCCCACTTCTTTGTTGGGTTTGTCATTCAGATAATCCTGACCAGAATGAAAAACACTGATTTAGCACTAGCAGGAGTCAAGCTAACAGTTATTTCATTTTTTTCTTCCACTAATCTTTGACAATTCAAGTCCAGTAAAGCTGAATTACATATTGTCTCACTTCTAAGTGAACTGCTTTGCTTCTGGGATATTTCTTTCTCCCTGGTACCTGGAACGCTTTTGACACCTTTTCCTTATTTACTTATACCTATTTCTCTCAGAATTATAATGTATCTATCTTCCATGGTAACATCTATAAATTTACAGTGCATAGGAAAATAGATGTCACATGCCATAAGCTCATAGATCTATACAAAGGAGCACAGGCTCCATTGTGTCTCTCATTTGTAATAATTAGTATACATCTAGGATTCTCCTAATAGAGGATTACAATAGGTCAAAACCTATGTACATATGGTCATACAGGATGAGACTAAACAAAATTAAATCTTAGGTTATGGAAACAAGAGCTTTATCTTTGTGATTGTTGTTCTTAATATACTATGTGAAGCTATTTCTGTTCTCTTTTTTCCCACTTATGGTTCATCTCATGCAGTTACTCTATCTGATTTTGTTACCTACTATACTGTATATACTCATTTGTTTATTTGAATTAGGGAAGGGAGAAAACAAGATGACTGGGGGAGGGTGACCGACAAGGTGACAAAAACATTAGAAGGAGTATCCAAGGTCCAAAAAGTAATGTACTACTACCTGATGATTGTAACTGTAACCCCTCTATCATGACAATAAAATACAATCAAAAAATAGAATCATAGATCTACAGAAACTTGTTTCTAAATGATCTGTAGGAATATTTTGATTTGAAAAACAATTAACATGTATGTCATCTAGGAAAAAACAATTCTACTAATATCACCTTTGTTTAATAATCAGTAATGATTATTCCACAAAATTTCATATAAATGAGGGGTATCTTCTCTCTTGAGAATGATCAAACTGGGTATCTGATGCTTTTAGGAGGTAGACTGCCAGCCAATGAAGGAAAGCATCATATACACATATACATATACCTGAGCTATGCGTCCAGTCCTTTTTAAGTTAAAATGTATCATCACAGTACATTTACCACAGGTTAAAGTTTTTATGTCACATTAGGAATGAGATATTTCACTAGATGATCTAAACCATGTCCTTATTAACATATAATTTCCTTAGATCCTAGACTAAAGCAGCTAGGTTGTAGAGAAGTTTTATTCATGGAAATCCATTAGATCAAAGTAATAAATTGGAAGATATCTAGAAAAGTACAAAGTTTTCAAAATTGTATGAAACACACACTGGGTGTTAGTGTCTCATGCCTGTCCTTCTAATTACTCAGGAGGCCAAGATCTGAGGATTCTGACTAGAAGCCAGCCCAGGCAGGAAAGTGAGACTCATCTCCAATCACCAAAACTCTGTAAGTGGATCCATGGCTCAAGTGGTAGGTCCCATTACACAACATAAAATACTGCAAATAATCTCTGAATCTACATTTATGTTTGTGAATGAGACATCTTGCTACTGTATTAGATAAATTATACATAGTCATCTTGTTACTGTATTGGATAAATCATAGTCAATAACCTGTTCCCAAAGGTTTGGGTAAACTGTCTCACATAATGTTGTGTAGCTTTATTTAGTAGTTAAGGTTATTTTCAGGCAGAGAGTCTTACAAGATTCTTGCTCCCTATTCAGAAGCATCTGCTTACTAGAAAAACTATACTGGTTATAGAGACTGTCATTAGCTTTTGGAAATTTCCAACAACAGCTAACATTTCTAAACCTGCCAATAACTACAAAGTAAGGATCCTTTTCCTCATCAGAAAATCTCAGAGCTACAATTTTTCTCATTTTTTAATTTCTTTAGTTTCATGAACTCCCTTTACCAATTACATATAGTTGCCTGATTTTACATTAATATCAAACTATAATGCATTCATTTGCACCCTCCTCAACTCTATGAAATAAATCTACTTTAGGTTAAAAAGTGAAGAGAGAGAAAATACCATCATAAAATCCAGTGCTTAATTCTATAAAATTAAGAAGAGGAATGGGGGCTGAGAATGTGGATTAGTGGTATAGTGGTTGCCTAGCATGCATGAAGCCCTGAATTCAAATCCTCAGTATTACATATGCAAAAGCAGCTCAGTGACAGTGCCCAGGATGTGAGTTCAAGCCCCAGGACTTGGGGTGGGGGGAGAGGGTAGAAGAGAATGATGAAAGGGGCAAGAATGTTTACGTTTCATTGTGTTCACATGCTACTTAGTTATAAGCAGTGGTACTAATTTTGATACATGGTACTTTTGAACACCAGATATCTTCAAATTCATTCACATCTTCACACATTTAATGTACACATTCAGAGTCCACTAAAGGCCTCAATTTCTCAGAGGGGAGGCCACCTTCTATTCCTTGAACAAATCATTTTATTGTTCCAATGTATACAAGCTTATTCCATGAAAGTGAGTTCTTGATATAACGAATTCTAGAAATTAACTTTTGTGTCTTATTATAAAACTATTAGAAAATTATTAAGTGTCACTCCACTAAGTAAAAGGACCACAGGACTATTTCCGTTATTTGAGTACTGCCTTTTCACTCCACTAAGTGAAATGACCACAGGACTATTTCCATTATTTGAGCACTGTCTTTTCTTCTAAGTTGTTACTGAAGTGATAAGACTACAGAGAAGTTGTACCTTCCCCAAGTTCAGGAATCAGGCCATATATACCTCCATAATACATTAACTCCAAAACCACCAATTTTCCCTTCATTATGCATTCCATCACCACATAGGACTAGTCTTATCCAAGGACTATCTATGTGTCACCAGTAGAATAAAATGCAAATTCCAATAATTTGGTAAAACTAAAAGCACAGGGTTGAAAATCAAGTCAATGGCCTAGTTACCTTTCATGGGTTTTACTTCTCTTCAGATGTCTATTATCTATAAATGTCTGAGGAGGTTATACTAATCAATTCACAAGGAGGTTAAACTAAACAAGTCAATGAAATATTGAAGATTTAAATCATAAGGACTATCACATATGTCATTAACCAAAAACCATCATATCTGATGAAGAATACTTCAATATTCAATATTCCAAGTTTCATTGAAATATTTTTAATCCAGGAGAAAAGACATGTCCATAGATATTCCTCTATTTCTTTTAAACATATCACAAAAACATACAATTTTAAAATATGGCTACCTTAAGCATATATTCTTCAGACATTTCACAACTGAGGAAAGCTGAGGTATTTTGAGGTATATTTGTATTTTGAGCTACTTAACTGTCCAGTGACAGAAAAATGCTTGCCTGCCACAGAAGTTAATGCAGCTTCTTATATCTACACCCTCCTTTATAGTACAATGTATTTTTTAAATTATAATTTTAACACAAAATGGATTTAAAAGAACACTGAACACCACTGTAAATGAAACGTGCACATGAACATAAACAATAACATGCACAATGCATTCCGTGATAAGACTCTCAGAGCACAACATAACCGTTCTTAACTCACGAAGTTTAAAGATGATTGTGTCCCAAGAGATTGTAAAATATGAGCATTTCTTACCTGGCAGCTGTATGAGGAGTTGATAAAAGACATTAAAAACTTGAGCTATGATCACACATCAACTTTTTTTTTAACCACTGAAGATTTGCTTCTACCTGGGTTTTGAGGGCATAACACTTCTAAGGAAAGACAGATCAGAGTCTCAAGAGGTATAATCCAATTGACAGTATTTTAGCACTGTCACTCCTTTCGAAATGTTAGGTTCATAAGTTCTTGTCGTGCAAATCTTCCTACTGACCAATATGGCCCTGTAAGGCCTACAGTTTCTAGAATCAAAACTCTTTAGGTCAAAAAGTCTAAGCAGAAAAATAATTACAGAACTACCCCATTGTGTTCCTCCCCCCCACATCTCAGGATACCAGTGTCTACCCTAGGACTTTTATATATAAAATTTCATAACTTAGGGCCAAGAAGGATGAAAGGGCAGAATCAAGAAAATGCCGATTAAAAAACACAAACTCCATAAAAACTCCTCTGCCATCACCATTATTATTACATTATTAGAGATTTATACTTTGAAAAACCAGATAGAATTATGACATTTAATAAAACCCCATACTCCATACCAATATGCATTCATTTCATCCCAAGGAAAGTAACCAGGGCTTATTCCACAAAAAACCAAAACAAAACAAACAAAAAAAAAAACCCACCCAGTCGAGTGCATCTTCAACTTCTCTTAAAGCTTTAATCACTTCCATGAACTCCTTTTGCCCTTTTACACAAAGACATACATCTCCACAATTTTAATCAGTACCCAAAAGAGTACAAGGAAGAAAGAGAAAAAGGCTCTTTGGTTGATCTTTCTAAATAGTAAGCCATATTAAAAAAAAAAAACTAATAAGCAACAAACCCAAATGAGAATATAACAACAGCTTTTCACACCACTTAACAACCAAGAGACTTTCATGAAACAGCATCAGCATTATGACATGTGACAACAACAACAAAAAAAGCAAGGCAGATTTGCTTGGCACATCTACAAATGGCTTTGCCTTTACACTTGTAGGAGTGGCCATTTAAATTTTACTTTCACAGACAGTTTTATTATATTAGACATTTTTGGTCTGTTTCTACCCATGCCAAATTTTTTACATTTTTAGCTCCTCAAATTTTAAAGCTGAGTGATTCTCTGAGGGAAAAAAAAAAAAAAACAATAGGGGATATCGTATGACCTTCTAATCTTCCCAAAGAGGAGTACATCTCCCTAACTCACTGCCCGTAGAGAAGTTCACAAACATTACCCAGTGGATTCATTCCACACATGCAATCACTTTCCATTCCAATGGGAAGGGAGACTGAGAAGTAAAGGAATGGAAATGCCATTTTTTTCATTTTTCAAGTTCAGATCACAATCCAAGAGTGTATGGATGCTGTGGAATAGGACATTTGTCCAAAGCCAATTAGCAGTACATAAAGATGAACATAAATGAGCAGCACTCTTACTTTCCTGAATCCCACCACCCACTTTTCAGAATTCATGTTACATAAGATTAGAAAGCAAGGTTACTCACCATGGAGGAATCACTGCTTGCACTCCCGATCGGAGCTCCCTCAGCACAGGTTGGGAGGTGGGTAGAAAGTTGACTAGCCCTGCCCCCATCTATGACATCACAATCTACCTCATAAAAGGTAGTGAAAGTGCTCTGAACTCCTGTCTGATTTCCGAGAGATACAGAAAAGAGAGAGTGAGAGAGAGAGCAAGAGATAAAAAAAATAACGTACCCTACTTGGGAAGGGATTAGGGAAGTGGAAGAGGGAATGGTAAACCATTTGGGAGAAAAGAGGTATATGAAGGAATTAGGTATATGAAAGAGATATGTGTGGGCATTCTTGACATTAAGCATTCCAGTCATTTAGATTCCTCTTTGGGTCTTGAAAAATCTGGGAGGAGGATGAAGAAGCACCCTGTCTAGTCAAGGCACCATCAGGGGTCAATTATAATGGTTTCAAAGGGAAAGAATCCTCTATTTAAAGGGATGAACATCACCAAGAGAGAAAGCAAGGTCTGCAGCTCTTAAAGCCTGGGCAAAATGTAGGGATCCCAGATGCCTTCCTTAGAGGATTCATTGCCTTGCTGAATGACCTTCATTAAGCCCTTGGACTCTGCACATCCAGCCAAGACATGGTACTAAAAGTACTTACCTCTTTCATTATATTGAACTGTCAGAACTGATTTTGTACCCAAACATGGGTTATGTGAAAGCAAAAGATAAGCCAATAATCAATGTCTATTTTTACTTTTAGAATGTATTCTGAACTTTCCTCAATTTTGTCTGCATGTGTCAAGCTATTCTAAAACTTTAGGGGGAAAAATGGCAAGATTTCTTTTCTCATGAGATTCTCTGCCCTTTTATTGTCAGAGGTCAAGATTATGGGATGCGGTGATGAAGCTAACTAACTTCCTAAGCAGATGGCCTCTGCATAGATGATCCTGCTAGAGTTCCATTCTCATAGCTTTTTAAAAAAAAAAATCTGAGTCAAATTTCTCATGGGAAATCAGACAAGATGGAGAATGTATAAGATAGACATTTTCAAGTCAAATGAGATTTAGAAAAATTAAAAAACTAGAAACACCAGAATTTGTCAATTAAGTATTGCAGCAAGCAAGAATGATGGCAGGTTCTGAACACATCCACCTAGAAGCTAGTGAATTGTGGAGGATGTTTCTTCTGCCAATGGCCATTTGGATATTTCTAATATTCATGGCTCGATGAAATGATCAAAACAGGCAGACAGGGATAGCCCCTGAAAAGCCAGACAATATCCAGCCCTAAAAGCATCTTTTACCACAGATATATCAGATACACATTTGTGTATGTATATATATATGTTACTTATGTATATATGCCTATATATACATATATATAGTTTTTATCAAAGAGATTCAAAATAATACCTTGCAATTTAGGATATCACAAATGGCAGAACCCAAAGCCTAATTCCATATGCAGATAAACAGCATTCTAAATTTAGGATTAAAAATTTTTAAACCAATATAGTTTTATATTGAATTCTTACATTCTAGTTTCATAAGTATAACATTCACAACTGTAATAAGAAGCAAAATTGACACATAAGGGAGTAGTCTACTAAAAAAACTACTACAAACTCAAACTGATTATGAATTTAAGAATATCACTCCCATCTTCTGCTTCAAATTGAAATATTAACAAATTTTCTGGTGCAGATTAGCTACCTTGGAATCTGAGAATCATGTATCAAAGCCAGCCTGGGCAGGAAAGTCTGGAGAGATACACATTTCTAATTAGTGAGGAAAAGTGTAGCTGTGGATCAAATAGAAGAGCTCTAACTTTGAGTAACAAAGCTATGAGAGAATAAAGCTAAGAGATGCTAATGTCCAGACCTGAGTTCTAGCTTTGAGCAACAAAGCTAAGAGAGAATAGTGACCAGGCCTAAGTTCCCTCCCCATTACTGGCAAAAAAAAAATAAAAATAAAAATAAAAATAAAAAAAAGTGAACATTTCACAAGAAGGGCATTTATCTGTATTTGAATTTTTCTTATTAAAAGGACACATTTTCTTTGTTTCATTAGTGTATTCCAATTTGCTGTAATTTTTAAGTCTAAATCAATTTTATGAAGTTCTGTGAAAAAATGACTGTTTTACATTTTAAATATTGAGTCATTGGCTATTTGGCTTATCTTTGCATCTTTACAATTGACCAAAAGTTCTAAAGAGAACTTTTCTTAGGCAATAAAAATCTTCAGACGATATCTCAGGCTCAAAAATAATTACTACATTTTTAAAAGTTGAGTTATTTCACATGTCATAAAATTTAAAGGTCATTGAGATTAATGATTTCCATTCTTCCAATAAACATTTAAAGAGTTTTGACCACACAAATAAAAAGTTACACTTCTCCCAACATTAAAATACAAGAACAAAAATGGAGTAAAACACATAGCTCACTATGTTAGTAAGAAATACTAATTATCTCTTGTCTACTTGGAAATGGAGTGACTTCAGGAACCCAATGCAAAACTAGGATGCATCAAAAAGGATGCAGAGAAATAAACAGTGCTGACCTTAGGTGAGTTTATTGTGAGTGATTGTGATAATGTTTTTAATGATACTTGTTAAAACAAGACAGCTGCTTTGACACAAGATACAATGCCACATTTTTTTTCTTCTTAGTTTCTAACTTGTCAATGGTATCACATAAATGAATGGCCCTTCAAGAGAAGACAGGAAATAATTTTTAGATTGTAATGATCAAGAAGCACCAGAATTCCAGTCACAATTATAAGTTTATTATGTCAGGAGAGGGGTAGGAATGGTTTTGAATTTTCATTTGGATAAGGAAAAGAAATAATGTGTTTTCTTGAAATCAAATATTAAGAAGAGATTGGTGGAATAATCTATCTAGTTGAATAATCTACAGATGCACTTAATTCATTATGGAAGATGCATTTTTGCAACTGACCACAATGTTACTATTACCTAAGGAAAATAGACTCCAACAAATATTGACAGCAGCAGATTTGAATCAAGAAATTTAGGTAAAGAGATCATGTTTAGAGTGTGTATCACAAACAGAAATTTAGGGTTGAAAGGAGGACATGTTTTTTAGAAGATGATACCAAATGGACTCTCCAGGATATTTTCTCTCAGTAGCAAAATACATTTGCCCAAGAAAATAGATCAGAGAAGTCGAGACATGGGTCAAACCTCTAGCCAGAGTTCCAGTCAAGTTCATTATCAATGAAGCATCTGCACAGATGAAAGCATTCAGAGAGAAGTAATAAAACAAGATATAACATTGATGATGAAAGGAAAGATTAAAATTCTAAATTAAGAAAGCCTGCCTTCAAGAAAATAAGATGAGGATGAAGTATTTGAAATATATTTATTGCCTAGAAGGAAAATGACTGTTCAAGATAAAGTAAGATGATGTGTTCTGAAGCAGTAAAAGAAATCGGTACTAAGAAAATTCCACATTGCCCATCCAGAAGCCTTTCCTATTTATAAGATACATGGTCTATAATGTGGCCCATATTTCTCTTTTAAGGGCTGTGATCAAAGCCATATTTTAGAAATCATTTCAATTAGGATGGGGAAAGCACTTGGCAAAATAATCTGAAGAGACAGAATGCACACGACAAGAAAGTGAAACACACTTCTATTTCTAGAATGTAGTAAACCAAGAAAACAGTGAACACACAGATATCCTGCTGTTCTCCCAGAGAATCCTAAACATTGCAACAGGCTGAGAAATTACATGGGGAAAAATCATACTACAGTAGCTAATAACATAATAAAAAGCAAAATGTGTCCTTTGGAGGAAGTTGCTGTTAGAAATAAAGAATCTTTAAATGCTTTAATTCAACCAACTGTTGCCACAGTGTCTCTTACATACATAGTAGGGTTGCTATATTGAATTGGATCTATCAAAATGTACTTCCTGAGCAAGAAACAACTACAATTCCTAAAGTCTTAATTGTCATTGGAAATCAGCTTGCCTATTTAATACACATCAAGATAGCTCTGTCTCAACATCTATAGGCAGCAGAAATATTGTTTTCATAATTTAAGAGCATTGACCCCAAGTGAGAAGTCCCCAAAGAACTTTCTAAAATCATAATGTGTAGAATCATTGATCGTTCCTTTTAATAATTATTATTGCTGTCAAAATTTTATCCAATCTTTACTGACAAAGAGCTTTGCTAATTTTGCTATAGGATCTTCAATTTCCTTTATTGTGGACTATCTTAAATACTACAGAGATGAAAAAAAGCCTATGGCTTATTATTTGTCCTACGTAATAGGAGCTTACACATATATTTCTAGCTACAAAAGAGACTGAGCCCTCAAGGATCATGATTCAAAACCATCCCAAGCAGAGAAATAACTGCATAACTTCATCTCCAAAAGAATAAGAAAAACATAATTTGGAGGCATGATTTAGTTACAGAGTTAACAAATGGAACAAGTACAAGACTGAGTTCAAATCTTAGTACTATCAAATATACAAAAACCCTATTTCTTGATTATATATGAGAATTCCAGTATATGCAGAACAATTTAAAAAGCTGGGACATAACTTTGAAAATATGGTTTCCAAATAAATGTATAGTTTCCAATAAGTATTTTCTTAACTCATTGGCCTCTTAATCATTTGGTTCAAGTTAAGGGAGAATATATGCCTAGGGTTCTCTTATATTCAAACCCATTCAAATTTGGAGGGAGATGTCTAAGACAAATTTCTAAACATTATTTTAAACAATTTTAAAGTGTTTTAAATATTATTTGAAATGTTTAAAATAATGAGTATCTTAGAATAAATCAAATCATCACATAGAAAAGTAGATAAAATTAGAGCGTATCTCATATGGATACATTATAATCCAGTACTATTTCTATAGCGTATTTAGTTTGATCAATATTCTAAGAAATATACAACATCCTTTTAGGTACACTTATGTGTACAATCTCCCAGCTTTCACAAAATATTACTGTTAACTGGCTGTCAAATCTAAGGCGTTGGTTGATCATGGATTAAAGGGTTATTTTCCTTCCTCCTTTTCATTAGAGGTTCTCAAAATATGAAGATCTTGTAAGACCAAAGGATGGAAGTTCATTGATTGAGTGATCAGTAGTGACATTGATCTTCTGGAGCAGAGAAACCATCTTAAAGCCACTAACCCTCTTTTAATACTTACTGGAAGATCAGGAAATCAAATCAAGTAAATCCACTCTATAGATCCAAGTTTGATCAGTTTTTCCACAGACAATCTGTTTTCTTATTGTGAGAACAACGGGACTTTTTTTTTTCTATGCACACAGTAGTTCAGCAAGATAACCCACTGATCTCTTATTCTTTCAACAAATAACTTGTTGCTTGAATTCATTAGAACAACTTCTACAGGTAAAGACCACAGAAAAAGTTCCTGTGAGGCTTGTCATCCTAGGAGATTTTACTGTTCTTATTAAAATTCATTTTGACACTTCATCCCAAAGAAAGGGCTTTGAGTTGGTTAAATGTCACTTTCGTAATGTAAGAAATGAATTTTCACTGTGAAAATAAAAATGATTACTTTCCTTGGAGGGTTTGTACAGAAATCAATGACCATGTATACTGAAATGACTTAATGCAGAAATGCAAAATCAGAATTTGAGTCCTTGTATTATTTTTCTATAACAGTAGGCTTTGAGAAGAACCATTAAGTCATATGACAGCCACCTTACAAAGAAACTTATCTATTGATGATTAATACCTTCTTCTTCTCAGTGCCAAAGTATCTCCACTATCCCTCCATCCAGATTTAGAATCTGAAATAGTTCATATCTATTTTTCTAGATGTGAAGGTCCTTTTGGCTTGAATACTTAATGGTCTATCCATTGGAGGTTCAGGATAAAATTCTTTTGAAATACTGTCAAATTGCTTTTATTCTAATAAAACACAAAATACTCAACCTTAACTGAAATAGGCTGTACTTTATAATTTTCATATTTACTGTACTTTGATTAGTGGAAAAAATCAAGGATTAGCTATAGAAATGTCAGAAAGTATGTTTAAAATTCTGAAAAAGAAGGCCATTCAGAGGGCAGATCTGCATAATTACAAGTAATGCTCATTTAAATGACTGTTTCATATTATAGATTACTGGCATTGTACAACACAAAAAATATGTTTTGCCAGTTTTGGGGCTTGAACTCAGGGTCTGGGCACTATTCTTGAGCTTTCTCAAGGCTAGTGCTCTGCCCATTGAACCATAATGCCACTTCCAGCGTGTTCTGTGTATGTGGTACCAAGGAATCAAACCAAGGGCTATGGGCATACAAGGCAAAACTCCACCACTAGGCCACCCTCCCAGCTCCCCAAAAAACAGTTTTATTTTGTCTTCAAGGAGTACATAACTATTAACTATACATATATATCATATTCTCTAAAAATAGCCAATATTTTCATTTCCCTAAGTTGCATTTGATCACAAATACAAAGCATTTTACTTTTGATTATTGAATGGTTAAGTCAGGAACCATTAAATGAAGTATGCTTGATGGGAATATTTATGTGCATATATTCCTTTGGTCATATATCAGTATGAAGACTGATTTAAAATTAATTTCTAGTATTTTTTAACAATCTTGTTCATCGGTCACCATAGTCATGAGCATTTTAATTGAGCCCAATTTTTAAGGGATGTAAAATGAGCAGTCAGAATGATTGATCTACCATTCTCCAGCTTTCATTTTACCAATTCAGATTTTACCTGAGTCACCCATTTATATGCTCACCATGTCATACTTTTCACTGAAGCCCAATTGAGAGAGATTCAGTTTAGGTAAGAAATCATTGAAATGGCAAACAAAATTATCTGTCCGGGCAAGTCTTTCAATCCCTTGTTAATGGTCTGGATTCCATTCAGCAACAAGTCTCCCTCATCTCTGAGTTTTGATCATATGTTTTGTGCATTTGAAGAAAACATTTAATGAGACTATTAACACTCATACATTGTCATGTGCTTTTAGCTAGGAGTTCAATCTAATCCTCTCATCTCTGACCTGAACATTAAATTCCTGTCTAGCGAAGGTTATAGCTCTGGTGTTCACGCTTCATAATTACAGTGACACTCCTAATATATTTGAACTTTAAAGGAGTGTTAGGGACTTTACTAGCCTTAGTAGGATATTTGAGGTTTAGTATATATGCATTAAAATCTCATTGAGAGTAATACATGAAAAATAAATCTTTTGAGTACATAAAGATCAAAAGTTATTTTTAACTTCAAATTGCTCAAGTACTCTACATGCTAGCAAGTAAGCAGTAAACATAATTAAATCTGCAGGTAATGGTATATTATGAATCACAATGTATCTATACTCAGAATAGTATTTATATTTTTTAGAAATTTGGTTCAACTTTTTCCCATGTATCCATTTATTCATTTTATATACTATTGCTAAACTTCACTTCTATTTCTATCTTTGTTGTTCTTTTCCTCATGCCTCCTTGTTCCAGCTTTATCCTATACGTCATGTAGACTAGTTTAAAAGTTAAATACACTAAATTGAGCAAGCACATAAGGCCAGGTTACAATTTGTCTAAGTTCTTTTTCCCTACTTTTGAACAACTTTATTATTCTATTATAATCAAATTGAAATGATTGTCTTACAAATTTATTTTCTATCATGAAATTTAGTGTGGATAGTGCCTTTGGGCTGTTGGAAATTGTTTAAGCCAGTTACTTTAAACTCAATATTTCTAGAAGATTAATGATGCTTTCTAGATCATATAAACAGACCGATATCATTCATTTCCTATCATGATTTATGACAAATTTTACCCATACTTTACCATGACCTGTTGAAATTTTCTTACTTCTAGACTCAAAAAACAGATACAATAGGACTTTCCCAGCTTACATACACACATACACAAACATACACACACAATTCCCTTAAAACATAAATATGCTTACATGGCATTTAATGTTCACTTGTTTAGCATTTGTTTACCAGGCCAACATAAGACTATAATAATACAGTTCTCTGCATTCAAATTCAAGTTTATGCTTTTTTTGTAGGTAAAAGTAACCTGATAATCTTTTATCTGACAAATATGCCTTTCCTGGAGGATTCCATATATTTTAGAGAAGAAGCCATCATGCTTATTTACAGATATAAACACATGGGAGAAAAGAAAGCTGATTCAAGTGTCTTTCTTTTTCTTGATTACACATAAAACTACAATGGCCTCTCCTGAAAAATATAACAACTTTGCCACAGTGGACAACAAAATAATTGGAGCCCAAAGCACAGGTGCAATTTTCTTGGCAAAATCATTGAAAATGTGTGTGTAGGGGGTCTCACATTCTTGACTCTTTTACAACTTTCAAGGTAGTCATTGGTGCTATTTTGCACTAGAAGCACATTGACTTTTTTTGTCTCCTTTGGCCATCATTGAAGGAGGATGAAGAGTAAGATGGAAGCAGAAGTGGAAAGACAGCAAGCTACAGATGCAGATGTAGCACTACACAGCAGTCAAGCTTGGCGAGAAAATAAAAAGTCATGAGAAGCCCCAAGAGTGGGCCCATAATTAAGCAAAATGATAGCAAATTTTCACAATGCATTTGCCTCCGAATTATTATAAAGAAGCCGTCTTCCATGCAAGGATTTATGAACTTTGCCACTAAGACTCAAAGAAAGGAACAGGCTTCTTGATAGTGTTATCACTCTCAAACACCTCCACAAATACCAACAATGCAAGTGATCAAAGCCAGTGATGGTTTGGACTACATCTAAATGTGGAGAAGATGATGAAAATGAAGCTCTGAAGGTGGAAATGAACAATGAGAACTGAAAGAATGATGGAGAGCAGCTCTGCCAGTACAATAATTGCCCAGATGAGATTGTGGAGTCTGAGAGATCCACAAAGATGCTTTATGCATCCATTTACACAATAAGATTTGGAAAGTCACAAATGAAAGAAAGCACACAAGGCAAGCTGAACAAACAGCACTCAGTTCCACAGGTGCTATATACAGATGGATATGAAAGCTGAATGGTATGGAGAAACTATACCATCAAGGCAGAAGATAAGAAAAGAAGCAAGGGAGATGTTATGTGTTGAGTACTTCTTGGTGAGAAATTATTGATAACCAGTTTAGGAGAAAGGACACATTGCAAGACAGGTTGCTCTTGGCTGTGGAAGAATGTTGAAGCAGGACCATTTTGGAAATGCAAAGAGGTGACTGTGCTTTGGGAAGAGGCGCAAACTAGCCAATTTATTGAGCTCTAAGTTAGGGCTTCATGGAATGGGCTTTCCAGATGGTATCTCAATGAAGCCAGATAAATTCTTTTCCCAGTTATGTTTTCTGCAAGCCAAAAACTATAGAAATGGACATTTGAGATCAAGCATGACTTTGTAGCCATTTGATTAAAAATATGTAAACAACATCAATGAAAAAGAAAATGGCTTCAGAAGGAATGAGTTGTGACTCATCTGATTTTAAGAGTCATCGTGTTGATAATGTCATGTTCATACTCTGTACACTTAATGGCTGCAACTTGTTTGACTGGGAAAAGAACATAGGTGACAGAGCCACACTTCTGAACTTGCAAATAAATCATTTACAATAAATGGCATCTGGTTTTCAGAGGAAAGGGTTGAGGGAGAAGAAGAAGCCAAGGTGAAGAACCTCAACACATATATTTGGAAATCTTGCCAAGAAATCATGATTCTTCTGAATATTCATTGAACTACTTTTGTATGCATTTGATGGAAATGGTTTTGATAATTGTATTTTTATGAGAAGGAAACACTGGTGTGATTTGAAAAAGAATATATAATTGTTAGTGTTTGACAACTATGTGAGATTTTGGCAACAGCACATCAATGTGTATTGAATTTAAACATTTTCTGGCTTTCAAGGGTTACTGATAACCTAGTATGCATTGGAACCTGATGAATGGATTCCTATTGTTTTTGTCATCTCTAGCATGTGAACACAATCCACACGTAGAGATACTGGCTCCTGAACAGAGAATGAAAATTAGCAGGACTAACAAAGAAAAATAGACTCACAATGAGTAAATATAGAAAAGCCCCAAATAATTGTAATAGTCACAGCTTGCAATGAGTTTCCAGACTATGAAATTAGTTTTCTTGTGAAGAATGGAGATTTTTACAAGGCCAGTATAAACACCGGGTAATTGAAAAATCAAATTGTTCTTTGTGAGCTATTGTAAGGGCTGGAATAATGGTGGTAACATTAAAAAACAAAAAAACAAAAAAAACCTCCATTTGAATCACTGAACTTTTCTGTTTTAGCAGTACTGTTGCCAAGAATGCTTGCTTTGGGTGTGTAACAGTGGGAAGTTTACATGAAACCCAAATCCCAGCTTACCCCTGACACAATGAGCTCTCCTCCCAGATTCTGTACTTCGGCCTTCACCTTGCTGCAGATATTGAGCTGATGGCAATACAAGGCAATTCTCTGAAGGTAGGCTAATAAATCCTGCTTACATGCTGAGTCAGGACACTATTAAAAAAAAAAGTGATCTCTATTAGTAAGTGCTCTCCGGTTCATATAGCACTTGCTCTAGAAAAGCTGGAGGATCCAAAGTTTTCAGTGTTATATGCTTTAATTACATTCCTTGAATTCAATATTTCCACGATACATTTGAGAAAGGCCACTGCCTACCCCTACTTTGATTTTTGAAAGACATTATTGAAGATGATTTAGAATTCCCTTCAGGATATCTTGATGTTTATGACTTTTCATGAGCTATTCTCTAAACTTTAAAGAAACCTAAATATTCTACAATAGGTAACTAGCTTTCTTCAACCTTTACTGCATGGAAATCTATTTTATAACAGGACTCAAGCAATAGATGCTGAAAGTACATAGTGTGATATGGTAATTTCTGTCATGGCAAGGGAAGGGTTCAAAGATTATCTTAGTACCATTTTCCTCCTTGATCTTCACTAAAAAGTTGATCACACTTTTTTGGATTTTTCCACTCACAAAAATAAACTTTTGAAACATAATAAATGTCTATAAATGAAAGACCATTTCATAATCATTATAGCAGAAATAGATTTCACAATAAACTTGAAGCCATTTAAAATAAATTGGTAAGACCAACAACAGAGTTTTTCAATGACAGTCAGCTCTCACGGGTGTGCTTATATTGTCATTGCCACTATCGTGGGTAGATGGTCATCTAAATTCTATGTGTACTGAATGGACATTTCTATATACAACATTTGAAATGACTTCTCTGAGGTTTCAATGCCAACAGCTACACAATAATTGAAGTATATTTCTTTTGCTATCAGATGTTCAGTCAAAGTTGCTTTCATGCTATTTAATTGATCTCACTCAATTTGGTCCTTGAAAAGGACATTTAATGGCAAAATCTTTGGTGAAATACTGGAGAAAAAAATACCCTATAACAAAAGTCAAAGTGCATTATTTAGAATAAAATCATGAAACTTAGTGTAGCTTAGTGGTAGTATGCCTGCCTAGCATGTAGAAGGTCCTGGCTTCAGACTTTAGGGTCACATAATAAAGGTAGAAAATATTGAACTTTATTTTCAAACTCAAGAAAAGAAATACCTTATCAACATGAAAGCCAATGGTTGCACATAGCCATTACTGAATAAACAACAAAAGAGTTTCTCTTATACAAAACACCATAGAGATATATTTTCACTGACTGTATTTGTCGAGAAAGAATTCTACACTGTTTTTAGATTTCCACAAGTATTTAATGCTGTAATATTTATCTTACTCCTGGGACTCATACTGGAAAGAATTAACTTTAAAATTATATCTCCCCAGAGGACTGACAAGGCTTTCAACACAAATACCTTGCAGCAAATTGAGAGTTCTATCTCAATGGAACAGTAATTAAAAATGCAGCAGTCCATAAAAAAAAGTTTACGTTGCATGCATATCTCAAATCTTCATGAAAATAATTTCAAGCAAAACAAAAAGCAACCAACCTCATTCTATTATGTAATATTTATTCTATTTTCTTATTTAAACTTAAGAGGTTAAAATACTTGCATAAAAGGGCCTTAGAAACCATGAAAAATCTTTACCATGGAAATAGTTGTAACATTTGAGACAGAAATGCCCTATTCAGAGAAACTCTTACCAAAAACTGTAAGGCATTTCATGGTAAGAAATACATTTATAGTCCATTTCCTTTAAAAATCAGTTCAAGGGCAGGGAGTTTTGCCTAGTGGTTAAAGTGCTTGCCTAGCATGCACGGGTTTGATTCCTTGGTACCACATATATAGAAAAAGCCGGAAGTCTATCTGGCAAATATCATGTAACCCTTTTATTAATTACAATATATATATATATATATATATGAAAAAAGAAAAAGCCGGAAGTGGTGCTGAGGCTCAAGTGGTAGAGTCCTAGCCTTGAGAAAGTCCAAGGACAGTGCTCAGGCCCTGAGCTCAAGCCCAGGACTGGCAAAAAAAAAAAAAAAAAGAAAATCAGTTCAATACTGTCATTTAATCCCCAAATAAATCCAGAATCCTCTGGGACTGGTGTCTGTTGTATTCTTACATGTGGGTACTATATTTGCCATGTATGAAAAGAAATGTTGGCTATAGTGCATGTTGAAATGCTTACAATAAAGATCCAGAAATGGAGGAAAACAAACAAGATCATACCGAGACAAACTTTCAGTCATTGAAACTCGAAGATCAATGGAGAAGCCTATAAATGCCCACTCAATTTTCAATCCCATGATAAGTCTAGTAACCATCAGTCTCTAATAAATATAACTGAATTTCCCTCAATATTTGCAAACAGGAGTGTAGCTTTCTTTTTTGGTTGGTCCTTTTTTTGTCTGCTTACATATTTTCAACTATATCCATTATCTTTTCTTTGGCATGAACTTTCTAAACTGTATAGAGAAATTTGGAGAAAGCAGCTCAACTTATGTGGTGAAGCCTAGCATTGATATAGCCCCCAAATAAGCAATGCTAATAGTTTAATCATTATCTACTCCAAATTCCAGGGAGTCTCAAATCATGGTAATTCTTAATGATTTTTCCCAATAAAAAGCAGGTTAAAAAAACTTATCTCAGATTAACAATCCTATACATACATACAATTAAAATGAGAATTTTGAATAAATGCAGCATTGCAGTTAACATATTTAGGGAATGGGTTACCTTCATAAGTTTCAAAGAGCAATCATAAGAAGAAGTAAGGAAAAGAAATGTAGTATGCAATACAGACATCCAAATTCTAGGAGTTAGAGACATCAATGTATAAGGAAACATGGTCAAATATCTCAAGACCACTACTATCATCTAGTAAATTTATGCTTATCATAGTGTTTTCATGTAAATCATGGTACATGTCATATTTTTATTTCAGGCTCATATTGAAATAATAATTGAAAGTTCAAACTGTAAACTGTTTTGAATGATTGCTTAAAGGGCTAAATTGTTTATTAACTAGAAATGTTAACTTTATTGCAACAAGCTAATTCCAGTAGGATTTTAGAGTTCTAGTTCAAGCTGAATCAAATGAAAAAGGAGGCAAGAAATATTCTAGATGAGACTGAAAGCTTCTTTGATTTGTATCCTGGTTTGGTTAAGAGAACAAGGACACATTTTGACAATTTCATTGATAGCTGACGCTTTTGAGTCTGGATTAAAATATAACTGAAATCAGAAGTTCATGATCAGGTATCCTAATTCTACTGTTAATAGAGTATAAATGAATTATGATGCCTATTATAAAAAATCAATACTCTGGGCCAGGAGTTTGGCCTAGTGGTTAAAGTGCTTGCCTAGCATGCATGAAGACCCGGGTTCGATTCCTTGGTACCACATATATAGAAAAGCCGGAAGTGCTGCTGAGGCTCAAGTGGTAGAGCTCTAGCCTTGAGAAAGTCCAAGGACAGTGCTCAGGCCCTGAGCTCAAGCCCAGGACTGGCAAAAAAAAATCAATACTCAGTAACAAAAGATATGCTCCTATTATGTTTTTCTTATTATGCTTTCTTTCTACCACTTTTAAAACCATGAAGCACTCTCAGGTTCCCCAAATTCTACCTATTCCTCACATGGCCCCACATCTCATCCACTAGTTCACATGCTAGTTATGATAGGTTCCATGTCTTTTAATTATTATACAAACCATCAAATAGTGACCCATTATAGTTATAAAAGTCTGCCAATCCAATTCCCTGCCCACACGAAAGGTTGTACTTTTTCTAACCTGGTTACAAAGTTTTCTTCTAAGCTTTCCTGCAACAGGCAGAAAAAAAAACACAGCATTAAAGATTGCTTTTAAAAGCTACTATGGCCTGGCCCAGTGGCTCATGCCTATAATTCTAGCTCCTTAGAAGGCTGAAATCTGAAGATCACAGTTCAAAGCCACCCTGGGCAGTAAAGTCCATGAGACTCTTCACTTCAATTAATCACCAGAAAAACCAGAAGTGGTGTTGTTGCTCAAGGGGTAGGGTGGTAGCTTTGAGCTTAAGAGCTCAGGGATTGCACCCAAGCCCAGAGTCCAAGCCCCAAGAAGAAAAAGAAAAAAAAAAACTATGAAAATAAAACCAAATAATAAGACTTTTTTTCGCAGGGATTTCTCATAAAATGCTATTTGACAAGACTTCCCTTCCCCCAACCAAAACAGTTCTGTTTGGTTTTGCTAGATTTTATAGTATAAATGACCTTCAGAATAGCACGGCTGACATAGTCTATGACTATTCATGGATGACTTCTTCTAAGTAGCAAGTACTCTTCTTTCCTAAATAATTTTGGTCATAAACCTTAGGAATCTTTCCTGAGCCAAATGCTATCTCAGCAGAGGCAAAAGCAGTTTGTAAAACATTAGCAATTGTCTGCAATACATTTTTCAGAGGCAATTTATTGAGTACATAAAACTGATTGCAGAACCCCAATGCTGATTAATTTCTCTCACCATGTGCCACCTCTTCTTATGTTACCTGATCAGCCACAGCACGGGCTAATTTGTCCATTCTAGAACCTGCTTCGGCAATCTTCTTAGCAGCATTAATGACATCTGATGTATTTTTCAATGGGCCTTTGCCTCTGGAATAACATATACAATGTAGTTAGAAATTTACTTCATGGTAGAAAATGGACAACCCTGCCGTATCTTTTCTCTGAGACTCTGGTTTTCTATTTCAAAATGGTGCCAGTGGAATTTTCAGTGTATACCTGGTATATGTCAAATTCCATGACAGACATCTGTTTTTTACTTGGGGAATAGTTTCCCATATTTGGATATGCATGTTCACATCTTATCCTCTCATAGATTTCTATTTTTATACAGTGGTCAATTTGAAAAAATGATTATCACAAGAGTAATGAAAATTTAATACATAATATTTATTATATACCTGGTACTGTTATGAGCATTATGTTATCTTTACGACAACTCTGGTAAGAAAGTACCATTTCTACTTTACCAGAGAGTAAAAGTGGCTTAAAACACTTAATTCATTGTCTACACTTAGATAATACATTCTAAGATCTAAACATTCTAAGATCTAAGGAGATTCTAGAGAAAATAAAGGTGTATGAAGGGCCTTACACATCTGACCAGCACATGCATATCACTGAAATTTTTTAAATCTACCCTGGTGCTTTGAGAAGTTTCCTTGGTGATTTGAGAAGTTGCTCTCTCTTCATACAACTAAGGAATGCCCAGCTAGAATTTCAGGTTTAAAATTGTAAATTTTCCATGTTTTGTTTTTCTGGAACTGGCTTAAGGAGCAACAATTAAAATACTGAGGATGTATTTGTGCTGCCAAATAAGCACCTCAATATTTTCACATCGGGCTTTCAATTGAGTCAACAACACATTAGAGGCAGAGGAAATTATGCTGTATCATAAACCTTTAAACAAAATGTAATGTGCTATAACTTCATTCCCTCTTCTTGAGAGGTAAATAAGGAATAGGCTAACTATGTTTATTCTTATTTTTTTTTTAGCATTGTTACTTTTCCTGGTCTCCATCCTTATGTGCATCTAAAAATCAGTGCATATTTTTAAGGCTAAAGATTGAATTCCTATAGTTAGAAATGTGACGGAATAAAATAGAAAACGTCCTCAGAAAGGACTTTAGACCACATGGAGCTGTACAGTGATCACCATTGTTACATAATAACATATTACTAAACAGAAAGCCTAAAATTCAAATAAAAGACATTTTGTTCTATTTTGTCTTTCATTCTCCTTTTGGTATTTTCTACATTAAGAACAAAAGGAATGTATATTAGGTTCATATAAATGTTTAAACACAAATCTAGGGAGATTCTCAGTCTTAACTCTTCCACAAAATAACGGAAATAAAAAAATCAGTGTAAGATTTTAAAATATGAACAGCAATTTGACATGTAAATTTTATGTAACATGGTGAGCTAAAGATCCTATAACAATGTGACACCTGTTCACTAACAATTTTCTTTTAATTTTCTTCTCTAAGCTTCCTTTTGTATTTTTGTGAACATCATTTGAGTTGTTCAAGAAGGTCTCATTTTGCTATGCCCATATATCTATCCATATTATCTTGTTTAGACTCAGCCCCTTTATAACTCTACCTCATCCCTTCCCTTATCCTTTCCCAAAGAAGTCTTAAGGAGCTTCATTGTTCTATTGTCACACGGGCATACCACCTTCCTTTGCCCTCTCCATTTATCCTCCTCTCTTCCATGAATACTCCCATACTTGGTGTCCTTTTTCTGTGTTTTCTAAGGGAAGATTGGATGCAAAATGTATTAACACTTATGACTATTTCTTTGTAACTTTCAGATTTAGAAAGTTTCTCATGCAGTTTTCTTTTTATACTACATTTTTCCCTCCTTGTTAGTCTTTAAGAGCTGTAATCTGAATTTTCCTTGCTGAAGAAATATGTGGTACTTGAAGAATTTCAAAGAATCTAAGAAAATGCTTCCTCATGATCTTTCAGTGAAAACCTTCAACAACTGATTCTCACAAAATGTGCTAAGTCAGTAAAGAATGTATTTGACTTAAGCCTCATACCCATGATCTTGTAGTTAAGACTGAAAAGCATATTCGTTTTATTCTACTGAAGATTACAATTCATGGATTCTTTCGAGGATTATTATAAAAATAAAAGTTTTAGCACCAAAATTCAGATATAGACTCAAATCAAATTCTTGGGAGTGGAAAGCTGGATGTATAGAGGTAAAGCTGAAATAGCTTATGGAATTAACCACAAAAAATTTACAAACCAGATTATCTTCTCAAAGTTGAGGACTAAAAAAGCAGAAGAAAACTATGACACTCTAAGGGGATTTAATAAACACCTGGATAAATGAGACAGGAAACTGCATCCTGAATCACTACTTACTACATTTTTTGCTAAATATGGTTCTCAAAGCCCAGTGAAAGTAATATGCTTAGAAAAAAATTCCTAATTCCATACATTAGTAACAAAGCAACAAAACATTATCTAGCTTAGAAATTTAGAACAGGAAGAGACAGAAAACATAGCACACTGGAATTTACTCAGCTCAAAAAAGTCATAAAACAGATGCAGAAAATATATTTAGACTCCTGTCAAGTATACACATAGGTATACATATACATATATATGTATACCTATGTGTATATATACATACACACACACACACACACACATATATATATATATATATATATATATATATATATGTATACACACACACACATACATATGGGACCAAGAGCATAGCCTAGTGGTAGAGTGCTCACCTTGCATGCATGACACTCTGGGTTTGATTCCTTGATACCACAAACACAGAAAAAGCCAGAAGTGGTGCATGTCTCATGTGGCAGAGCACTAGCCTCGAGCAAAAAAACAGTATCTAAGGACAGTGCCCAAGCCCAAAATTCAAGCCCTTGGACAGGCCAAATAAAAAGAATATATACATATGTATATGTATACATGTGTGTACGTATATATACATACACACATACACATGAGAGCAATATTCAAAACCAAAATGAATATGGCTTAAAATCACCTTAAGAAAGAGAAAATTCAAAGTATCACTCTTCTTCAAAATTGTGTGACAACAAATTAAAGTTTCGACAAATGGGACTGCATTAAACTGCAGTTCCTATATGGCAAAGGATATAGCAAGTTAAATAGAAAGCACACAGAGTAGGAGATCTTCACTAACCAATAACAAAGGCCACATATCTAAAGTATATCTACAATTCAAAAAATTGAATCTCTCCAAAACAAATCTTCAAATAAACATCCATCCCATTAAAATGTGGGCTAAAGACTTCAAGAGATTTCTCTGAAGAGGAATAAAAATGGCCCATAGACACAAGAAGAAATGCTCCATGTCTCTGGCCATAAAAAATTACAAATAAAAACAACTGAGATTCCACCTCACTCCAATTAGAATAGCCATGATCAAGAAATCTAACAATATCCAGCCTTTCTCTTATTTGCTGTGATTGTTGGTCCTTATTAAGAAAGTTTCGGCCTGTGCCAAGGAGGCCTAGTGTATCTCCTATTCCTTCTTGTAAAGTTTTCAGTGTGTCAGCTTTTACCTCCAGGTCTTTGATCCATTTGGAGTTAATTCTAGTGCAGGGTGACAAAGAAGGATCCAACTTTAGTTTTCGGCAGGTGCTTAACCAGTTCTGCCAGCACAACTTGTTGGACTGCATTGAACTGCAGAGCTTTTGTATGGCAAAGGACATAGCTAGTAAATTAATTAGGAAGCCTACAGAGTGGGAGAAGATCTTCACCAACCAAACAACGGACAAAGGCTTCATATCTAAAATATATCAACAGCTCAAAAAATTGAACCACTCCAAAACTAATCCTCAAAGTAACAACCATCCCATTAAAAAATGGGCCAAAGACTTAAAGAGAGTCTTCTCTGAAGAAGAAATAAAAATGGACTATAGTCACATGAAGAAATGCTCAACATCTCTGGTCATAAAATAAATGCAAATCAAAACAACTCTAAGATTCCACCTCACTCCAGTTAGAATGGCCAGGATCAGGAAAACTAATAACAACAAATGCTGGAGGGGATGTGGCCAGGAGGGATCACTACTACACTGTTGGTGGGAGTGCAAACTCGTTCAACCACTATGGAAAGCAATATGGCAGTGTCTCAAAAGGCTAAACATAGAGCTCCCCTATGACCCAGCAATTCCACTACTTGGCATTTACCCAACCATCCAGAAACTAGGGCATACTAAATCCACTACCATAACAATGTTCATTGCAGCATTATTCACCATAGCAAAAATATGGAACCAACCTAGATGTCCCTCAGTTGATGAATGGATCAACAAGTTGTGGTATTTGTACACAATGGAATTCTATGCTGCTGTCAGAAAGAATGACATCACCCCATTTGTTAGGAAATAGAAAGTCTTAGAAAAAATCATATTAAGTGAAGTAAGCCAGACTCAAAGGAAATTAGGCTCAATGGTTCCCCTCATTTGTCATAATCAGTAGAAACCCTGGGCTCTAGTAGCAGAGATCTGCAACAGAGCAAAACCTTGATACCTAAGGCCATATAGTATGAAGCTAATTGAAAAGACCTCCAGGATATTGAAACAAAAGCCATACAATGAATGATTGTTGTCCTTAATGTACTATGTTATCTCTCATCTCTTTTGCTGTTCCTTGGTTATCTCATATTGTTACAGTAAATCACTTTGTTATCTGATATATTGGATTTATTTGTATTTGGTTATTTGAAATTGGATAGGGAAGGGGGGAAAAACAAGACGGGGGGAGGGTGGAGGGGAGGGTAATGGGGACCAAGACATGTGAAAGGGTATCAATATATGTGAATTAATGCACCTTCTATGTGGCAAATATCATGTAACCCTTTTATTAATTACAATAAAAAAAGAAAATAAATTAAAAAAAAGATTCACAGGCTCAAAAAAAAAAAAAAAAAAAAGAAAGAAATCTAATAACAGATGCTGGCGGGAATGTGGCCAGGAAGGATCACTACTACACTGCTGGAGGGAGTGTAAACTCGTTCAACCACTATGGAAAGCAGTATGGCAGTTCCTCAAAGGACTAAACATAGAGTTTCCTTATGATGCAGCAATTCCACTCCTTGACATTTACCCAAATGTCCAGAAACAAGGACATACTAAAGCCACTAGCACAACAATGTTCATTGCAGTACAATCTACCATAGCTAAGGAACTAGCCCAGATGCCCTTCAGTAGATGATTGGATCAGGAAGATGTGGAAATCTCTGCAGTCATCAGAATGACATTGCTCCATTTGTATGGAAAAGGAAAGACTTGGAAAAAATCACAGGAAGTGAAGTAAGCCAGGCCCAAAGGAATATAGACTCAATGGTTTCCCTCATTTGTAATAATTAGTACACATCTAGGACTCTCCTAGCAGAGGATTACCATAGCTCAAAATCTAAGTACATAAGGTCATATAGCATGAGACTAAATGAAAGGATCGATAGGATTGTTGTTCTTAATGTACTATGTCATTTCTCTTCTACTTTGTTGCCCTTTGGTTAATCTCATATTGTTACTGTATCCAACTTTGTTACCTGGTATATTGTATATACGTTTATTTGTTTATGTGAAATAGGAAAGGGAAGGGGGAAAAATGAGGAAAATGGGGATAAAAACATGATAAGGAGTATCAACATGTGAGAATTAATGCACCTACTATCTAGCAAATGTTAACTGTAACCCCTCTATATATTACCTCAACAATAAAAAATATGTTTGTATGTATAATGTATTTGGGGGGATTGAGCTCAGTGTGAGCACTAAACTTGACTCTACAGCTACCATTCAACCACTTTGAGCCACAGTGCCACTTCCAATTTTCTGGTGGCTAACTGGAGCTAAGAGTCTCATGGATTTTCATGCCTAAGCTTGTTTTGATCTCAGCCTCCTGATTAGCTAGGATTATAGGCATAAGCCCCCCCATCTAGATCAAAATGTATATAATTTTAGAACTTGAATAAATAACTCTGTAGGAAAGAATTCTTTACTAGAACTGACCAGAAGAGAGATTTAAAAGAAACAACATTATCTATTTTCCAGGAAAGAAGGCAATAGAACTGTCACAGCTCATCAAAACAAAAGAACAAAGAACAACCAACATTCTGAGTTACCCAGTGCTCAGAATATAAATTCTAATTTATCCTAAGTTTAAATGGTTTGTTTTCTACCTATTTTTTAGTTTGTCTAACACCAAAGGGAACTCTGCCATATGGAAATGTAAGGAGGGTATTTGCAAATACATTGGACCACATCAAGCCCTTTTCAGGACTAGGGCTTCAGAGAATCTGCTTTAGGAAATTTCTCCAATCTATTAACACAGTAGAAGGATTCACAATAAAGTAATTGAAAGTACTTGGGAAGTTCTAGGAGATCTGGGACTAGAAACAGGAGTTGAACTAGTCTAGGAATTGTCTGTATCTAAGGTCAAACCTTTAAGGTTGCCTTTAAAAAGACAGTTTTGCTCCATGCTCACAAATAAGATCTGAGATATTGCTATCTTCATTTCTTATTATTGGGACATTTGATCGAACAAAGTATTTCTTAAAAATGACAAGAAAACATTCACCTAGGCAGCGTAGTGCTTCTGCTATTTCCCATGACATGAGAGTCAAGAACAAAGCAGGAAAAAAAAAAACATGAAGCATAATCAGTTTTCTACTCCATGAAGAAGTTATTACATGAATAATGAGGCAGAACCTCTCCCATTTTAATAATAATAGAGTGGATATCATTGCGATTACTGAATCAAATTAATGAATTAGCCAGTGCTAAGAAAAAAACAAGGTAATAAATACAAGAGTGCTTTTTGTACCCACACTGCCTTCAAACATATAAATTGAGAAGGGTAGCTGATTTTTCATTGCTAATCAGCAATCACATCGTTTCAAGAGAAAAAAAAAGTTCATGGGAGTGCCTAGGATGAAACTGAAATTCTTCCACTTTGAAGGGGAAATTACAAGGGCAATTTTAATAACAGCCAGTGAACTTTGGTTAGAAGCTCCCCAAAAAGGCCCTCGTCAAGCTGTTTCTTTCAAAGGACCAGGTTATGTAGACAGAGGTAGCAGCTAGCTTCTCGCTTCTATTTTCTGTGTTGTACCTGCATCTTACAGCCAGACTTCTCTGCTTCTCTTTTTATTACTTACCCTACTTCTCCCTTTGCACTCACAGAGAAACACATCACACAACACTCATCATACAGTGGGAAACACAATAATCAGTAACATCTTGGAATAGTCCATCATTCAAAATGATAGAAATGATTATATAAAATCCCTAGGGAATTGAACCAGCCTGTTTTATTTTTTTTCATATATTTTTATTGTAATTAATAGAAGGGTTACATTATATTTGCCAGATAAAAGGTATATTAATTCACATACATTGATACCCTTTCTCATGTCTTGGTCCCCATTTCCCTCCCCCCGGCCTCCACCCCTCATCTTGTTTTCCCCCCTTCCTTATCAAATTTCAAATAAGCAAATACAAATATATCCAGTATATCAGATAACAAAGTAAGATACTGTAACAATATGAGATAATCAAGGGATAGCAAAAGAGATGAGAGATAACATAGTACCAGCCTGTTTTATTTTTTCTTACACTAAAAAGTCTGTCTTATTTAACATCCCCTATCATGATCCACTTTATTATTCACAGTTAGATATAAACTGGAGAATTATAAAATGTTCTCCTGGTCAAGAATAGCAACATGGCTAGATTCATTATTCACTTTAGACTAAAGAAATTATTTGTTCCAGTGACGTTATTAATGGATTGCATAATATCTATCAGATAAACTACCAATAAAATGTTGAAAGCAAGCAAATTAAGTCATTATAGGCCTTGAGAAACAATGACTGAAACTGCCATGAGTCTGATTTATAAGAAATTCAGATGTAAATGATGGCTCAGACATTTTTTTCCTAAGGTTACTTTTTGTGAAGTATATTTGTATAGTTGAACACTAACCCAATGTACAAATTTGAACTTCTAATGAGTATGATGACATTTCAAAGTCTTGAAGGTCACCCTTACAACACTGAAGTCATTTAATTGAAGTCAAAAAAACAATTTTAAAATATTTTGGGGGAAAAATAGCCAAGCAGTGTCATTAGTACATATTGGTCAGAGGCAAAGGGTAATAGTGGATGACTCAGAGATGTTCCATATTTAATTACATCCTATAATCAACTCTGTCCTTCTCTTATTACAAGCATTTCAACAACCATTAAAAACTTTGTTAACCAAGTGTGATGCATTGACATTATTTTACGTCTTACATAGTGTTAATAGCAAATACCATGTTGAATCATTAAAACATCATTGTGTGTATCTTTAATGATACCATAAAATAATTGACATTTGTTTGACAACATAATTAATACTTGAATTACTTCTTTGGATGTAAAAACTTTGGACTTAATAAGACAAATGTGATCTCATCATTTTGTAACTAGAAAGACAATAAGAGACTTGCTCCAAATCACCTGATATTCTGACTCAAAATGCTGAGACCTCTTCATTGAATTTTGGTCTCCCAGAAATTTGTTCCCGGTGTGACATTAAGGACAGAAAAACTGTACTCTGCCTTTACAGAAGAGAGCAAAAGCCAATGATAGAAGTAGAAATGACCTCTGATGAAGAAAAACTGACAAAATTCTGACTTATCTCTGGAATTATGAAAAGCACTGTTCAGAACTAAAGGCCATAGCATATATGATTTTCACTTTCCTTGTCACTATTCTGGAATCTGAAATTTTTGTACCCAATTCCTTGTAAACTCCTTGCTGAAATTCATGCTAGATCATGAGATAGTATTGATATACATACATGCACTTCCTTCCAAAGGGACAAAGATAATTTCCTTTATTTTCAGAATGATATTTAAGCATATTCCAAATCAGCACAGATCAGAGGCGAGCCATCCATCTCTTAGGAGCTTGATTTTTATAACAACCTTGAGATAACTAAAATAATGTCAGTTATAGAAGTGTTACCTTTGTCTACACAAACCTATCTGCCAGAAGTCCAGCCCATCATTTTGATTTATGCATATAAATTTCCAATGCCACCAACTTGGATTTGAGAAAGCATTTTAAGTTTTCAGCAGGCTTTCACTGCTATCGGTATGGGTTGAATGAGAAAAACTTTGTCTCCTTGTCTTGGGTCCTCACCTTGTGAAGTCTGTCATCTCCATCATGATCATACACATCTGCTTGGCCAGAACAATGATATCATTACCGCTGTCATCCCACTTGGCCACCTCAGCATCCAGCTTGCTTTTCTCCTGGTGGAATATCTCCACCTGCTCTGCTATTTTTGCTTTCTCTTCCTGCGGTAATTGTGCCATGATGGCCTGTGAGATTTATAATGGGGGGGGGAAGAAAGTGTTACTAATAGTGACAAAGGAAGTACAGACTGTATGATGACTCTATCCTGTGGATGGCAAAACTGGACCTGGAAAAGGTTTATGCACCGTCTATACATAATGAAAAGTATCCATCACAGAGACCATAGAATACAGGCTGGCCAGGTCTCCTAATTCCCTCTCCCCACTCCCATACATATGCACTGACAGTAACAGAACTCCTCTGTCTCTTTGATGACATATGTTTGTTCAAAAGAATCTATTCTTGACAATTTTTATATTTGGTCTCAGAAAACTTTTACCAGATGAAAGAATGTACCTCTTTCAACACTGAAATATGTTTGTAAAGGGAAAAAGAAAAAGAAAGGCCTTCTGTTGCTGAGGACAGGAATTTAAACAATATATGAGCATCCAAATAGAGTAGGAAGATTTTTAGGATTGTATATGAAAGTATCCAAAGATGCCAAACAACTGCTCTCCTTAAGGGCACTCCATGCCATTCCTAACCTCTGCTCTCTATCACCTTGTAGGTACCCACAGCCTCTTGGCAGAGAGGATTGTAATAGGAGGAAATTATAGGTAAGTTTTCTCTTTATGAAAATACCAGATATGTTTCAGATCTGGGAATTTGGTGAGTTTGGGAATGCTGCTATAACCTTCACTGAGCATTCTCAACATACTCCCAAATTTGAATTTTGGTAAGCATCTTATTTTATTGCTCAAAATGTTTCCAATTTCAGAGCATTTCACATTTTGGATTTGCACATTGAGAATGCTCAGCTTGCACAGAATCAGGAAAGAATTTTCCCCAATAGTTGCCAGGTAAGGAGATGTAGACAAGAAAGAATATTCTTTCTTATCATTTATAGATTCTTCCTTTGCAAATATTGCCAACTCTAAATTGTATTTGTAAGCACAAAGATCAATACTTGAAACACTTTTGCAGTCACTTGCAAATGATGGTAAAAGCAGCAGCAGCAGCAGAAAGAAAAATTGAGTCACTTGACATAAATATACCCAGATGAGGATGAATAAGACAATTCTTTTCTTTTTCCACACTTTACTATAAACAATTGTTCTCTCTGTGGTCTATTCAGTGCTTTTGGAGTTGGACATTGTGCTGTTTGAAAATGGTACTCATGCACAGGGTTGAAGAATATAGTGTCCCTAAACACCAGAAAGCGGTGTAGCACTTCATGGAGAGAACATGGGTGTTGAACAGCTGTGTTGAAGCACTCATTAGTGATACTGGCCTTGAGTTCACTAAGATTATCAAAAATAGAAAATGTTTACCTAGAAACATTCATTAAATGTGGTTGTGAATGGACAGGATCAAGAAAACAGTGAATTACAACTCTCGGGAGCCTTACTCAATATCCTTTGGGAGCAATGATTAAAAATCCACTCATTAAGAGTTCACAGTTACTTTATAGACCATAACTACCACCCATAATGAGAATTGACTATGTTTGCTAAACACCTCTTGTGAAGCAGATTCTAAGTGAAATGTGCAAAATTTACCTTATTACCCAAACAGGAGCCCAGGGAGATTCCTTCCGCACCTCCTCTGGGTCTGTATGCCTGTATTTTACAGGAGACCTGAAGAGCACGAGTTGAGATTCTAGATTTCTGTAATAAAACTATGTTAAGTACATACATGGATACCAATATCCATGTTGATATTTATTTCTGTCAAATAAATCTACACAATCATTCTAGTACAGCTGTTATTCCTGTTCTACTAATGATGACATCTAGGCCTAGAGGAACTGATTCCTGATTTCACACAATTTACAAGCTCTAGAAATGAACTCAAACCTAGGTTAATATAATTTTAATTATTAACTACTATAAAAGGCCATAGACCACACAGGACCCTCTACACAGGATTCTCAGCACTGTGGAGCAAAGGAGTGAGCCTGAAAGCACAAGGACTACCCACCATGCTCAACATTCTTGAATTGAGGCTTCATGTAATGAAAAAAAGGGACATCTTCATCTGATTCACATATATGTGTTCTATTATTTTGCTATCAGATAGTCATGTGTACTAACTTTAATATCTGCCTACGTCTTACCTCATAAAATATGGGTATAATGAATATTTTAAAAGCAGACCAATTTTAATGCTATCCTTAAAATTTTGAAAGTTCTATACTTCAAAAGTTGGAGTACTTTTATGGACTTAAATGGGGGATATTATGCAAGTTCAACATAAACATGCTTGTAATATTATATTAATTAAAGGTAGATGTTTTGTTACATTTTTTGATAGATTTACAAAAATTAAACATGCATTTTTTTCTTCAAAGCATCCTTGCCTGATGCTCCAATGCTGCCTTGCCTTTATAAAGCCTTGTCATATAAAAGAGCTTATCAGATATTTTTAAGACAGCAAAGGTCCTAAGCCACTACTACAAAATACATTTACTTCATGCTTCCCTATTAAAAGAATAAATACATACAAAGCTATTAGTAGACTCCAAACTTGTAAAGTCTGAAAATATTCAGTGCCCAAGTAGAAAAGAATGCATCTTTCATTGTCCTCCAAAGATTAACTTATGCACTGGAAAGTATACATTTTTTGTCAACTATGATACTTGAATTTTCATTGCACAATTCAGCACTTAAATATTAACTTTCTTGCTTTATTCTCTCATAAATTTCTACTGATGCCCTGACCATGAGCTCTTGATGTATTCTTTTTTCTTTTTCTTTCTATTTTTTTCATTTTTATTATAATTAACAGAAGGATTACAGTTATATTCGCCAGATATAAGGTGCATTACTTCATAAACCTTGATATCCCTTCTCATATTTTTGTCCTCATTCCCCTCCCCCCATTTCCCACTCTATTTCAAATAAACAAATAGACCTATATACAGTATACCAGATAACAAGGTAAGATACTGTAACAATATGAGAATAACCAAGGGACAACAAAAGAGATGAGAAATAACAGTACATTAACATCAATCACACATTATTTGATATATTTCTTTAAGATAGAGATATTCACACCCTGCTCAGAAAAGAAGCGCAATAAATATCATTTGATTGACTGCTTTAGTATTATTGCATGCATTCACAAAATGAACATAATTTAAGAGAAGTTGCCAGTTAGACAAACATTTCCTAAGGACACCATTCTGAAGTAATACCAGCACCTCCGAATGGATTTGCAAAGGAAGATGTTATTTTGGTTCTAAGGTTCTCGACCCTCATGAAGCACTTAATGGGGTGTGACTTTAGGGCAAATGTCATTACATTTGCTTCAATTTATGTAGCTATCAGTGAGCTGAAATCTTTTCCTAAATATTTTTAAATGCTCTTGGCTTTTAAAAATTCATAATTGACCTTTTCTGGAACTGGAATTTAAAAAAAGGTTATCTATAAACAGTAGATCACAAACTGCAAAATTTGCAAGTTAATCAAATTAAAATTCAACACGTGAGTTTTAATTAGGTCTTATCAATGTAACTCAGCAGTTTGAAATGTTAACACATTAAAGCCAGTCTATCTAGAGAAAACAAAGTACTGGCTACCTTAAAATTAAATTCAATATAAAATGTAAGAAATGAAGTTGTCACTCCTTCAAACTATGAGAAAGTGAGAAGAGTTGTTTTCAAGGCCAAAGAGCAAAAAGACAAATCAGCTTCATTGTCTTTGTGAAGTGATTATGTGGGGCATTCAAAGTTTCTGTTGCTACTATCTGCTTCAGCCCAGCATTTCTGATGGTTTATCCAGATTTTCTCATCCAACTAGGGACATTCTTATCTATGAAGATATGTCTTCACCTCAGGTTCTCAGTTGTACCCTTCAGAGGAAAAAATACCAATACAAACCGGAAGCCATTCACCTTGATCTCAATTTCAACTTCAACCTAAGTCTCCAAGAACATACTATTTTCCCCAATGTTTGCTACTGAAGCATATGGGTCACCAAATTCACATAAATGGATCAAGAGTTTAACATCAAGGCCTCCAGTGTAAAAATATTGATAAATAATGATAAAATGACACTGGAATTCAAGGTTCCCTTTCCACTTACTTTCTTTAAAGTAGAATAGCAAATCTAAGTCTTAAAAGGATCAGGCCTTTTGACTTACCAATCTCAGAGTGTATAATGAGTTAGAAGATAGAGGCAATTTTTCTATTAATTCCAGTAAAACCTCCCATAATTGCCTGAATTTTCCAGCTTTTTAAGATTAAATTATTTGGCAAGTTTCCTAATGAATTGCCATCTTAAGCTAGGAGCAATGGCATTATCCTTATCACAAACACAATCATCTAATCATCCTTGAGTAGCTCTATGACCAATTCTGTGATGTTTTATAACGTAGGACATTAGAATGCCCTTGTGATGTAAAAAGCTATGTGTCTCCCCTGCAACCACAAAAAGATGACACATGAAAAGGTTCAGAGTTCCCCTGAAGTCACACATCTTTGCCAAATTCATAATGAAAGACCAAGTCTACATGATTGCCTGTGATATGTTCTGTTGCTAAGGGAATGTTCACCAGTTTTCCCTGACTCGATTTAACTGTCATACTGCAAAGAAAGAGTTCATAGGTATCATACCTAGTCCTTCTTTGGTTGATCTCTGGAGTTAGTCTTTTTAAAGAATGACACTAGTTGTGCTCTCTGTGCAGGCCAGTGGGTGAAGGGTTGGAAGTATGAAGCCGGTAAGGAGGATGAAGAAAGGAATGTTGTAAGTTTTGCAGAATTGAGAATTATATGGGCAGTGGTGGGTTGAAACAGGGGGTAAAGATGTTGAAGTAATGACACAAATGGAAAATGCATTGTACACATCAACTGCCATGTTACCCGCAGAAAATTCAATTCATAACCTAACAATAAGATAAAGGAAGGGGTAGATTGCAAGGGATGGTTGAGAATATTGAAAGAGGTTACATTGATCAAGATGCACTTTATTCATAAACTGTTTTAATGAAATTTGGTGAATGTCAATTCCTTTGTACAACTAATAAATAAAAAATATTTAAAATTAAAAAAAAGACATTATGTCTAAGATCAGAGTGAGATGACCTCAATGTGTGTATTGTATTTCTACCACCAACATTTATTCATACTCCTATTTTTTTCTCTAAATATCCCTTAATATGTTCTAAATACGGCAGCAGACTGGAGTAAATAAAAGAAATAGAAAATACACTTATTCTAGTATTTGGGTGTGGGGAACATCACATCAGGGAAATGGCTTGGGACCGCACCTAGCTGAGATGGTGCCTACCGCCTGGTTGGAAGGTGTGGCTGTGGTTGCATCCTCCCCTGGCCCTTCCCACCTTTATACTGATTGGCCCCTGCATCCTATATTAGCCCAATGTTCTTCCGGAATAAAAGAGTCTTACCTTGAGGGGAGTCTCCCTGGTGCGTCTAATTGTCCTCCCTCCGGAGAGGGAGGGCTGGGTGGCCCTTTCCTTTCTCGGTAGTGTTCTCTCTACCCCTCTTGTGGGTCAGGAGGCAAGAAGGACTAAAAACCCCGACATCTGGGAACAATGTGGCAGGGAATACTAAAAAGTTTGTTTTCTACTTATCACCTTTTCGATTAATTTCCAGTTTTAAAAAGGAGAAATTTCTGTGCATGAGAATACAAAATAATGGCCATGTCCATGGAGGATGCTCTGCTGAGAAAAGCCAATGCTCTATCAAAGATAAAGTTTGTCTTAGTCACAATTTTGACAAGCTTATCACATTTTGTTACTTGGAAGTTTGACCCTCTATCATCTTAGCCATTCAGTGCACTCTCTATTTCCAACTTAACAGCCGTAATTCTATGTCTCTGATTTTGTCATCATGTAATTACAGGCTAAAGTAAGCTGACTCAATAAGTAAAGCTGTCTGCTGCAAGTTAATCATGGAAAATACATGACAGACCTCAAAGACAAATTTGCCAAGTGCTTGATAAAAGGATTTTGCTTTAATCTTGGACCATGTTCATCTTTCATAAAAAAAATTCTCAAAAAAAGACAATAGCAGGAGGAAGTGATTGATACAAAGATGAACAGTCTCAATTTGTTTCCACCCATTATTAAAGGGTGAATGAAACAAAAGTGTGTTTAGACTATATCCTGGTAAGAGTCTCAAACTTTGCTTCCCAGGAAAGTCCTCAGAGCTCAGCCTCCTGAGTAGCTAGGATTATGAACATCAACCACAAGGGCCCAGTTAATATTTCCTATTTGGAGGCCTTTTTATTATAACGTCTGACTGGTTGCTTCCTAATTTTCTGTCATAATTTCTAAGGTAATGTGAGCTTTCTGGAACTTTCCATATCCCTTCCCTAGCAATTCATCAGCCATTTCTCTCTCAACTTCATGCTTTAATTCACATTTTCTTAAGTTCAAGAAAGATTTTGAATATGTAATTGTAAGAAAAATAGAATATTGAATTATCCATTGTACTGCTCACAACTTGCTTTCATTACCCAACCTACTGTGCAGTCAATTCAGCTAATCTCATTAATCTAATTTCACTAATTTTGGTGAACAATGTGATAGAAAATTCAAAGATTTGAGAGACAAAGCTAGTACTTTGAATTACTGTCTGCTCCAGCCCTTAAATCAGCTCATTTCTATTATGCTTTTCTAATTTCTTTTCCTGTAATATGACAGAAGATCTATCTCTGACAATGTAGGTAACAAAGGATTAGGCAATGATCCACCTTTATCAATAGCCTTGAACCAATAGAGTTTTGAGGATCTCAAACAATAACCTGGTCAATAAAGTAGTATTTTGCTTCTCCATTTGCATTTGGACTTTTTTTAAAAAAACAGATTTGACTCAGTTGAAAGGTGACTGTGCAATGGAAAAATTGAGCACTCACTTGCTTCTGTCTCTTCATCAACCCAAATGCTATAAAAACCCTTATACACATTAGAGTTTTCTTGATGCACCCTTTCCATTTCAAATGACAAGATTAAAAGGAACCAGAGTAGTCATGGATAATCTGCTGGGTAAAATGTACACTACTATAGATAACCTCAAGCAAAATTTCTAATACATGAAAGTTTTTAGGTCTTCTTCTCTGGAAATTAGGCAATTCTACAATCAATTTTGTGAACTTAGCCATGGTGTAGTCAACCCAAGTCCTCTTACCCGTGCACTCTGCCCAGCAATGAGCTGGTCATCTTCAGTCTGAACACTTGTCCGACTACGTACATCATAATCTTCCTGCTCAAAGTCAGAATCATCTTCTAGTTCTTCTGGAGTCTAAGTATAAAGATGAAAAGAGAAACATTTAAAAAAATTATGTTTTGAATAGGTATTTTTCTTTTATATTGCATCGGCTTCTAGCATCTGACAAGTGCATAGGCTTCAAGTATTTGACAAGTCATGTAACTATGTGGGTGGATGTAGGGTGGGAAAATCATAAAGATTTGCTACCCTAATTTACCTGTTTTAATACATTTTACTTATTGCTACAGTGGGTGTAGCAATTCTTCGTTGGACTCCTGACATAATGTGATTTCTGACTTTAAGAAAAAAATATTTGTATGTGCTTTCTACAAGTCTATTGTAAGGTAGAAAATAAATATAATCAACAAACATGTACTTTGTCTATAATGTTTTTGCTCTTTCAATTCTATCCTCAAGAAGCAAAAGTCCAATGAGTGGACTTGATGGAATATAGAATTTATCCTTCACCCAGCCATTAGGTATAAAAGTTATAATACAGTCCATAGTCAGCACCACTCGAGTGTGAACCCTTGTGTAAGCATGTGAACTTTTGTAATAGTTGAGTCTTAACCCCTCCTGTGTCCATTGGTTCTGATTGCTGTATTAAGTCATCCATTTCCTATATAGTATCTTAAACATAGGATGCATCTTTAAAATATTTGACATCAGTAGGATGAGACTAAATGAAAGGATCTCTAGGATATGAAACAAGAGCTTTATCTTGTGTGATTGTTGTTCTTAATGTACTGTGTTATTTCTCTTTTGGTGCCCTTTGGTTAATCTCATATTGTCACTATACCTGAATGTGTTATTTGGTATATTGTATATATGTTTGAGTATTTGGAATAGGGAAGAGAAGGGGGAAAGCAAGATGATTAGGAGGAGTGGGAGGAGAGAAATAGGGAAAAAATCATGAGATGGGGTATCAATGTGTGAGAAGAAATGCACCTACTATCTTGTGAATGTAACTCTAACCCCTATATACATTACAATAAAAAATGTAAAATAAAATAAAACAAATGTTTGACATCATATTGCTTACAATTTTGAAATAAATTATTTTAATAATTGTTTTAAAGTGATATATTCATATTAAGTGATAAATAACATTTTGTCCATAATATCAATTTCTCTTAAACTGGCATAGGGAAATAAGGATCATTCTTTACTAATAGATGAGAAAACCCAAAATTCCGAAAAATTAGGCAACCACTACATGTCCCTGTGTTAGTAACAGAACTTATACCTAAATAACCCTAGAATATCTGACTTTAAACACAAAGCTCTCCATTGTTGTTGTTTTTGTACATCATAAATTAGGTTAGAATTGAAGCTATAAATGGTATAAACAGAAGAGAACTAGACTAAGATCCTTTCCAATATACAAAATCCCTGTTGAAGAAAGACAAAAACATGAGAAAGGGTAGCAATGTTTGTGAAGTAATGCACCTTCTAGCTGGTGAATATAATGTAACTCTCCTATTAATTACAATAAAATATATTTTAAAAAAGTTTCTAGGCAGGTTTATAATGCCAGAAAGTGTGCATGCAGAAAAAAAAGAATGAGGGGCCGGGAGTTTGGACTAGTGGTAGAGTGCTTGCCTAGCATGCATGAAGACCTGGGTTAATTCCTCGGTACCACATACATAGAAAAAAGCTGGAAGTTGTGCTGAGGCTCAAGTGGTAGAGATCCAGCCTTGAGAAAGTCCAAGGACAGGGTTCATGCCCTGAGCTCAAGCCCAGGACAGGCAAAAAAAAAAAAAAAAAAAAAGAATGATTTCATTAGCCAAGCAACAAAAATCTTTCCCATCTCTAATGGCAGCAATACTGCCATATACATTTCTACAACAATAACTCTAGTGAGTTTCTTAGTACTCATGTGGGCTCCATTTTACTGTAGGAAACAGAAGTAGGTGAGACCTCAAATTACATAACCTTTCTTGATATAGCGAGTCATAGCATGTCATGTATCACCCACTAAGCTTACTTTACAAAGGCACACTCAAGAGGTAAGGAAGGTGGTTCCCCAAAAGAGATGGCACCAGGGAAATGAAGCAGTATTAGATCTTTCAAGTAGCCTCATTAAGCTGTTCTTGGCAATTGTCTTGCTTTAAAAGAGTAGAGCACAAGCTATACTGATGATGTAGTTTCCATTTCTTACACAAAGGGCATAGTTTTATTCCTCTGAATGTTATGTGCCTACCTCAGTGTAACTCATCAAGTGTGGTTATTGATGGAGGCTTAAGACTGGTCAGACAGGCATAAAATAGGGTCTTTCATGCCAGAATCACATCATGCCTAGTAATTTTCCATGTTTTTGGCATAGTACTTTTAGCTAGCCCTGCTAACCTTACTAGCGTCCACCCACTTATCTACAGATGTTTTATTTTCAATTATAGCAATATTAACAGAATGGGAGGAGAGAGCTTTTCTTCCCATAATGCATTCAATAAAGCAGGGGTAGGGTAGATAGAAGTTGGTTCCAATAATTGGTTATACTGTCATTGTGGACAGACACAATGTTCTTTGATCATTCCTCACTCTTCTGGGATGTATAGAGAAACAATTACAGCAAGTTGGTAAATTCTGCTGACAGATGAGATGACAAGATTTCAAGTACTTTTCATCATTATTTCTTGAAAGGGAGAGAAGTAAAAAAAAATCTTAATAGAAGAAAGCAATGACAGGACCTATAGTACTGTGTATAAACATTTCAGTGATCGGTGTATTTAATAGATGAGTCAATAACAAACACAAACTGGTTAATAATGATGCACCTTTACTCAAGGGACTTTAGCCTAAGATCTACAGGATAGAAAATGATTTAAATAAAAGTGATTATAATTTAGATATGGACTCAAGAGTAATTTTGTTCTAACACTGAAACTCATGGGCTATATGTCTTTGCCAAGTTATTTGGGTTGTTTGTTTGTTTGTTTGTTTGTTTGTTTTGTTTTTTGCTGCTGTGTCTTCTCACTAATAAAATGGAGATTATAATCACTACTTACTTTGCCTGCCTCACAGGATGCAAATTAAAATGCTTCTCACACTAAGAATGAACTGAATAAATGATAGTAATAATTAGCCTGTTTAAAAAAGCATAACACCTAATACAACAAACAATAACAGTAACAATAGCATTTATTTTATTTGCCATCTACTATGGGACTTACATATAAAACAAAAGGATTCAATCTTTACAACTTAATGAATTAAATTTAATTCTTATTTTTGTAGATGAACATACAGGTTTTAGAGGTGGTAAGTCAATTTTTCATGGTGCCAGTTAGCCAGTGGTACAGCAAGTAAATAAGTTGTGGTTCCTGAATCTGTGCTCTAAAGCATCACAAATACCACCAGACAAATGGAAAAAAAATAGATTCATGAGGTAGAGGGAAAACAGGCTTGCTCAGAGATAAAACAGAGTCCCAAAAGGTAAAGGTTGAACAGCAGGAAGGGAAAGCTTTTGATTCAGCAGGGGTTTCCTGTAGCTTTTCTGGACCACTCAGATACCAACATGACCATTAACTATGTATAGATTACTCAGTCTAGATGATGGAAATTTTAACCCTTCAAGGTCCTATCCTGCAAATGAGTGTGTGTGTGTGTGTGTGTGTGTGTGTGTGTGTGTGTGTGTACACCCATGTGTGCCTACTCTGGGGCTTGAACTCAAGGCCTAGGTGCTGTCCATAAGCCTTGTTTTCCTCAAGGCTATGACTTTTACCACTTGAGCCACAGCTCCACATCTGGCTTTATGGTGGTTAACTGGAGATAAGAAACTCAGACTTTCCTTCCCAGGCTGGCTTGCAACTGCAAAACTCAGATCTCAGCTTTCTGAGTACCTAAGATTGCAAGCAAGAACCAGTAGCACCAGGCCCTTTACAGGGCTTTACTTTACAGGGCTTCTTTGTTCTCAACACTTTCAGAATGGCACAATGAGGCTTACTGGAAAAAAAAGTATTCCCTACTTGTTTTATAATCTCTCTTTTTTCTTTTTCTTTTTTTTTTTTTTACTTTTTTTTTTTTTGGCCAGTTCTGGTCTTGAGCTCAGGGCCTGAGCACTGTCCTTGGGCTTTCTCAAGGCTAGAGCTCTACCACTTGAGCCTCAGCACCACTTCTGGCTTTTTTCTATGTATATGGTCCCGAGGAATTGAACCCGTGTCTTCGTGCATGCTAGGCAAGCACTCTACCACTAGGCCAAACTCCTGGCCCCTATAATCTCTTTTTTCTATACAATAGAATTTGTTAAGTGTTGCACACTTTTTTTTTTTTGCCAGTCCTGGGCTTGAGCTCAGGGCCTGAGGACTGTCCTTGGATTTTTCTCAAGGCTAGAGCTCTACCACTTGAGCCTCAGCACCACTTCTGACTTTTTCTAAGTATGTGGTACCAAGGAATTGAACCCGTGTCTTCATGCATGCTAGGCAAGCACTCTACCACTAGGCCAAATTCCCGGCCCAAGTGTTGCACACTTAATTATTATATTCACAAAAAAATCCCAAGGAAATATTTAAGTACAAAGTGAAACCACTTGGGAGACAAATAGAATTTTTTTAAAATAATGTGTATATATTATACATTTCTCTCTTCCCCAATTTTAAGTGGTATGAAATCCATGTGATCAAAGTATTTGAAATGTTGAGATGGAGGAATGACACTTCATGTGACAATGATATGGCATTTTATCTGAAATTGTGTGTGTGTGTGTGTGTGTGTTTTTACAGCTCACGAATGAATAAATGAATGATAGCTATAAAATTCCTCAGCTTCTCAGAGAAGTGTCTGTCACAAAAAATATGAAGGCTAACAAAGCAGAAAAAATGGCAAAAGAGGGAATATGTCTTGAAGATTATAGTGGGGTTCAGTGCCAAATGCTTTGAAAGCATAATGTTCATGGTCTATTACCTTATTTCACCAGTTAGTGTGTAATGGGAGAAATGGACCAATTTGTTATGGGCTTAAGACACTGTCTATCCTTTCATTTCCTCCTCTAATTTTCAGATCCTTTTTCTGTCATCTTCCCATCCTCTGAGACTTCTCCCTCCCTCCCTCCTCCTCTCTCCCTTGTTCTTTCCTTCTCTCACTCTCCTCTCTCCCTTTCCCCTTCTCTCTCCCTCCCTCCGCCCCCTCCCTTTCCCTTTCCTTTTCTCCCTCCCATCCCCTTACCCATTCTCCCCCCCTACATACAGTATATTAAAGGGCAAAGAAGACAAAATTTCACACTCCAAAAACTAGCAGACATTAACAGTAACTAGTGTAATATGATATGATCACAAACAGTTTTAGTTCCTTAGTGCAGCTAAAGGGTCAATGTGAGGAGATAAACTTTCAGTCAGGCCTTGAAAGGGGGCCAGACATTTATGGTACAAAATGGACAGGTTAAAAGGACAAGAAAGCAAGATCATAGCTCCCAAATTCCAAACCAGAACTCTACCTTGTAGAAGTGTAATTCGTAATATCCTGTACAGTTTATCAAATGCTGTGAAACTATCATGAAAGATTTTAGTGTGGGGTGAAGAGCATTAAACTGACTTAAAGGTGAGATCAGAAGAAGAAGTTTGTCCTCTCAAGTGGAGTTGGTGGAGGGTTTTGGGTGCATGTGCCTGTCAATAAAGAGCATGAGACAGAGACCCTTTCGGTGTTGCTGTGCTCTAGTTTGCTGGCATCACTGCCAATGCACTTTTATTGTGGATGTTACAGGCAAGGAGGACTTAGGCTAGATTTAGTAGACTCAAGGACACAATGATTTAGTGGAAAAGCAAGACTGCAGATGAAATCCTCTAAGATACTCAGGGTATCTTTTCCAGGATATATTTACATTATTTTTACAGTTACTTCTGGAAAGCTTTAAAGACTGTATACGTATTATATGTGATGATCAAGATGAATATACATGTGTTATGATGTTGTTTGGTTGTTAGGAAGAGCTTTGGGTTAGATGCTCCATCATTAGTCAGAAAGTGCCTGCTTGCAGTGCAGAGAGAGGCATTCAATGACTAATCTCAGAATCAACTGTTAAGGTGAGGATGAGGATATGGCATAGGAATGCTTCAACCAGTATCTAGGCCATGACGTCTGTGGAGCTAGTGGGTGCTTTAAATGTCATCAGTGTGACAAGCTGAAATAACATGGACACGTTTGGCTGAATAAAATAGTCAAAATTAACTTCATTTTTATTTGATAGTGAATACTAAAATGTCTATACTGTTTCATAGTGTATACTAAAACATTTTAAATTCAAAATGTGGGTCATTTATTAGAGATCATGGCAGAACTCCTTCTCTGCTACATTCATAATAGTCATAAATATATTAGTGTTATCAACTGTGCTTCTGGCTATATAGTTTATTTGAAGAAAGGGTTCTGGGGATGGTAAAATTGTTTTGAACACTTTTAATACACTAAACTCTTGGTAAGGGAAGGGGTGAAAAAATTCATATAATGGAATACTGTGCAGCAATTAAATAGAATTGGTAAGCCATGTATCAGAGATAGATAAAGGGATTCTGGGTGAGTAAGTAGCAAATGATACAATAGAAGTTTAAGCACCAATCACAATGTTTATCTTCTAGGTCTGTATTTATATATAATGACTGACATGATGGTTCAGAAAATTCTTACATATCTGACAACAGAAGTCTGAGGTTGAGAAATAGTGAGGTAGGTTATGTAAAGCTATCTAACCTTATTTATAATGTCAGAATTCATTTTTTACAATGAGAATGTATTTTTTTAATTAATAACATTACTATACTAAGACTACTAAGAGGAATAATCTCCATTCCAGCTCATGATTCTCTGATGATCCTGGTGGGAAAAATCTTATTCAGCAAGAGGCACAAAAGGAAAGTTACCCCAAATCTCAATGTAACTGAGGAATAATGTGTGCAAGAAGCAAACAGGGTATCAGATTTCATGATTCTCTGTGCTAATTTGAGCTCATGAAGCTCAATGATCATTTTACACATAATATCACTTTGACTATATTACTAGTCAACTATCTTGCCAAGTTTTATGAATAATAGTTAAGGAAGAAAGAAATTAACTGCTTGGCATCCCTTGTAGCAGTTACGTTCAGCTCTGAGCTAGAGGCCTCACCTACCCTGATCATCAGTACAGCTTTTCTGATGTCCCGAACTCCATCGTACACCAGGCGAGAGGCATCAATGAACTCATTTTCCTCAAATGGTTGGGGGATGTTGGCACTCAGGGCTTCAATGGCAACCTCGACTTGTTCAGCAAAACGTGGCATCACTGGGATAAACATAGGGGAAAATTAAGCACATTAGGCAGTTCTCTCTCACGCTTTCTTACACCAGCCCATGGTGAACATTGGTAAACTAGTTCAGCTCAACTTGCTGGTCTTTGTGTTACTTCCATCAGCAGAAGATACAAGCTACTCCTCCATTTCTAGAGATGGTTTGTAAAAATGATAACTTGCAAAATCATCTAAGATAGTGTGGAATAACTTAACAGTATGGATTTCATATTATACCCACCTGAGTTGACTTCTAATTCTGCTAGTTATCAACTGAAAAACACTTTGGATGAATCTTCTCAACCCTTCTAACCCTGCTTCCTTGCTTATGAAATAGGATGAAATCTCAGTCCTAGGGCTCAGTAGGAGTGAACAAATTCAGATAATTAAAATGCAAAAGTATTGTATGGGATGTAACTTTAGAAAGTATCACCAACAAGTTAAATAGAAACAAAAGACCATAGTTGGTCAATAGCAAGTTTTTAACCCCCTGGATGCCTGATAAAATATGTAGGCCATCTTCCTTTTGTCAGGAATATAGGAGTGGGGTAGAATGGCAACAGAATCTGGACTAGGAATATGGAATAGGAAAGAGGACAATCACAGGTTATTTATTCTCCAGAAAGACCTATATAGAGAGAAGGCCAATGTTCTATTTCGTCAGATCACATTGATATGAAAGAAGATGCAAATTAAAGAATGTAGGGTGCTGACACCTCTTTCTTCTCACCAGGACACCTGCATACCCAGTGGAGGTTGTTGGAAAAATAATCATTGGAATGCCTGACATTTTTCCAGTGACTACTCAGAAAATGCTGCTCTGCTGTTTCATGGGTTCTTGAAAATTGTAATTCAATTTTCCCTGCTGTTACTTTTTTAACAACCAATTTCTATGGCAAAGGAAAACCAAAAATATGTAGCTCATTTTATTTATAAGGACAATAAAGTAGAAACAAATCATCTATTTCCCTTTCTGAACTTTTATGCTTAATTCATCTTTATACTCCTTTTCATCCTCTGTATTTTCAACATCTACTTTAATCTCTAGTGTGAGAAATTCTGCAAAATTACTTCTCTCTCTAGGGTCAGAATATCCAAGTTAAAATATTCCTAGAAAAGTAGTTCTACCAGGAAAAGTAAAACAATCTTTAAAAAGGAGGGAGTGGGGACTGGGAGGTTGGCCTAGTTGTAGAGTGCTTGCCTAGCAGGCACAAAGAACTGGGTTCGATTCCTCAGTACCACATACATAGAAAAAAGCTGGAAGTGGTTCTGTAGCTCAATGTTAGAATGCTAGCCTTGAGGAAAAAGCCCGAGAACATTGTTCAGGACCTGAGTTAAAGGCCCAGGACTCGTAAGAAAAAACAAAAGAGGAGGGAGGAGGAGAATAGAGAATTAGGTTCTATTAAAGAGTAGTTTCTCATTTTCTGCTATCAAAGCCAAACATACTTGCATGGGGGATCTTCCTTCTGTAGCTAAATTATTTTTCAAACTATTTAAAATTTTCATTTGGGCTTTTGAACTGCATTTAATGGAAGGATTTTGACAATATTGAGTTGCAAGTTGAGGTGAGTTATGCAATAATTATATGGACTTATCCTTACAACATTGATATTTCTATCAAAACATAACATTTTGTGCCATAAAGGCATATGATCATCATGTTAATGAACAGTAAAATAAAAATTTCAAAAAATATATAAACATAACTACATAGACATAAAAGTCTATGATGGGCTATATACTCTATAGATGTAATGTTTTATTACATATACTAACTTGTATTTATGACATACAAACCCTCAGCTTAATTTTAATTATGTTCTAAAACCTATGTGCCAGTGATTGTATGTAGAGATTCCTTTGAAGTATGATGTAAAAATCAATGTTAATAAATTCTTTAATAAAAATATGTTCTACATTTCTCTTTATTTTTTTCCAGAATTGTGTTTTCAATTCAGGGCTTTGTGTTTGTTAAGCTTTTTTTTTTTTTTTTGCCAGTTGTGGGGCTTGAACTCAGGGCCTGAGCACTGTCCTTGGACTTTTCTCAAAGCTAGAGCTTTACCACTTGAACAACAGCACCACTTGTAGCTTTTTTCTATGTATGTGATACTGAGGAATCGAACCCAGGTCTTCATGAATACTAGGCAAGCACTCTACCACTAGGCAAAACACCCACCCCCCTAAGTACGCTTTCTAACCATTTGAGCCCTAGCCCATTTTTCCTTCTTTTAATTATATTTCTATTATCTTAAAGTAGTTGTAGGAAAGGACTACCATTCAAAAAACCTTTATGCATACCCTTTCCCTCAATTTCCTTAATTTTGTAACATATGGATTGAATTAATGCATTCTCCATACTCCTTTCCTCTTTTTCATTTGTCCTTCCCCTATTGACTCCATCTCCACCTTTCAAATACTAGTTTCTTGCTCTTCATTTGGTTTAACTGTTAGTCTTTTTCTCTTTTTTTGGAAGCGCTGTTTGAATTCTACCATGAAAAATACCCTATTTCAGTTTCAACATTTTCATACAAACCTAGTTGTATGTTTACCCTGGTCTGTTTACTTATACATTTAGTAATTAGTTTTGGTTTCCCTATGAAAGAAAACATGCAGTTTTTTTTTCTTTCAGCACTCGATTTACTTCACTTAACATAACTTTTTTTTCCAGGTTCATTCACTTCTTTTCAAATAATGTACTTTTCCTAATGGAAGAGTAAAATTCTATCGCGTATGTACATACACATACACATACACCACATTTTCTTGATCCGTGCATCCATTTGAAGACCTAGGCATTTTATTTTTAGTTTTTTAGGGGTCATTGCAAACAAATTAAAACAATGTCATTGAGTTGTACACAAAGGGGAAACAGTTCTTCAAATAGGAGTGCAAATGGATACATTATCATTATGGTCAATACTATGAGAAAGTCCAGTAAAATGAAGCATTTCAGTCCAGTAAGTCAGGGCTTTATCTATGATGCAGCCACATATTATCATCTAGAGAGATGCTGTGAGACAGGTTGAAATGCCTCTTACACTGCAGTCACATGAATGGCTTTTTGTCGCTGTAGCTACAGTTGGGTCCCTGTTAAGGTTTATATTTCTATAGCTAAGAAGAATATGATATAAAATTTGAGTCTGAAAATAACCATCCTCACAGGATTCCATCAACATGCTCTACCCCAGCCTTACTGTGAATCTTCCAAGCCAGAAGAAACCATTATTAGATGTTCACTGCATACCCACCAGTCCTTTAGTTGTGCTAAATGAAACAGTCATTTTTTGGAGAGTCAAAATAGTATACTAGGTAACTCTAGAGGCCAAAGTTTGAACAGAAGAAGCAAATTGAAAAAGAGATGATTTAAAATACCAACACTACCCAAGACTTCTATTGTTATTTAAACACATCTATGGTTTTTCTGTATTTTTTCCATGTTCTGGAAAGCTATATATCAATTTAAACAATGTTTACCTTGCAAGCAAGAGAGTAAAGTCATATGTTTTGGCAGTCTCTGCACATTCTGTAAAATGGAATCATTTTAAATTCAGATACTTAAAAAAGAATAAGCAATTGATTTCTCAAGTTTTTATTTCCTTGTGGAAAAGACCTCTGGAAAACAAGACCTAGAACCTAATAGAAACCAATTTAATCAATAGCATTAAATTGTATGTCCATCAGATATTGGGACTGTGAACAAATGCTTATGTTCTACCTTTAATAATGTCAGAAGGTTGAATTCTCTAATTCCCATTACCCACTCCTTGTCCTCATAAATATTTCTCAAGCATCTTGAAGAATTTGTGTTGGATCTAAAGGGGCAAGAAATGTTTGATACCCATATTTCTATGCAAGTTTATCTTGAAGAAATGAAAAGAAGAAATGTCAGTGGGTCACAAATTATTTTGATCCAACTACCTTCGGGCCCAACTCTGTGCCACAGGCAGAGAGAAAAATAAAAGTTAAAACAAACCGTTTTCACAAGAGATGTTGTAAAACCCAGAGCTGGAGAAGGCCCTTCTGTTTGTACCAGCATTTAGTACAACCTTTCGTGAGATTTGGATGGCATGGTCCACTTGTGTGGATAACAGTGTTCTACTGGCATCATAAAGATACTGGAACAGAAATGCCATCAATTAAAAAAAAACTTTTCATGTTGCTCTTTCCTGGTTTACTTTCATACTTTTGTTTTCAAAAGCAATAAGTCAGAAGCAAGAAGTTTATAAACTACAGCTGGGTCATAGTTCAAGGGACATGTCTTGCCTAGCCAATATGATTTCCTGAGTCTAGCCCCAGTATTACAGAAGAAAAAAAATGTATAGAACAATTATCTATCTAGACAGAACCTTATGTATCAGTTTAACTATGAAGTCTTCCAATGTCTTGTTAATATCTGGGGAAAAAAATAATCCTGAGATAGAAAAAAAATGCTACATATAAAATCTTGGTTTGGTCTCACTAATTAAGGCAAAATATAGCATTTGCCTTTGTGATTCACACATTATATATTAACAAAGCTCCTGATACAGGGTTACATAAGTAGAACTTCTTTCTACTTTTTCAATTACATCCAACAGTAAGGGCACTATCTTGCCATTATTTATCAGAAATACTGAATTGTTCTGTAAAGCTTATGTCCTGGGAAAGGTAGTCAACACTGTAAATAAACTTTTAAATTCTAACTATATTCATGCTGCTTATCATGCCACCAAATGATGACATTCCAGGAGTAATCAAGAGTTAAGTATGCATTTAAAAAAAATCAAGGTCACATCATTCCTACATCAACTGACATTCTAAAACTTAGGTGAGATAGTCCTAGAAAAAATTCTCCTGAGATCTCAAAGGTGAAGTTTCATAGCCCCAGCAAGTTAGTGAAATGAAAGAAAAGTTGAACTGAGGTGAAAGTTGGACGGCTGACAACCATAAAGGAAAAATCCAAGGTTAACCAAAAGGAATAGAGATGAACAACCAGCCATCACTCAGCCACAGTCTACAGTCCATATTCTAGCTTTAAATGCCATATTGATTTGCTATAAAGCAGAAGGAAACTATAAAATTCACTTATCAAGCTACAAACACAAAAAACATCTCCTACTTTCCTATAGTTTCTGTACTTCACTATTTAATCTCACTGTCTCTTCTTACATACACTCAAATGCTGCAATTACATTGAATTATGTATATGTCACCAGATATGACATGGAGATAAAACATGTCATATTGACATACCCATGAATTATGTATCTTCTCATACTGAAATAAACTTCCTTCTCCTTGGACAGATGAATACTCCCTCAATTTTCAGTCTCCACTTTAGAATGCCATTGTGAAACTATCTTTTAAGCCCTCATTGGACTTCTGTTATGCAGAAGGTATCCAATTTGGAAAAGAAGGTTTTGAAGAATGGGATATGGGGGAAAAATTCGGAAAACTTATCCAATATTTTTGGATAGTATTACCATTTCACATTCTCTTTTTTGCCCATCATTCAATATTCCTAGTCTTTTAAAGGGTTTGTGTGTGTCATAAACCAAGTTATTAGTGGGCATTGTAACAGTGACCAGAAAAATCTGTGCTTAGAACCCTTTCAGAGCTAAACATTTTGAACAACAAGATTGCCAATTCTATTGTTTACTAAATAATCAAATCTGAACTGGCACATCCACATGCACGGTTGTTATCCAGTTTTATTGGTATAATCAACCCATACTCAGTTATATTCTTCACACCAATTTTATTACAGAATACAGAGAAAATTGACAACACTTCTGAGAGATAATAGTAAATAATATGAAATAGAAAGATAAGGATATTTGAATAAGCTTAACAAGTAAAGACATATCAAGACTTTGATAGAACTGGGTAGGCATAAATACAGTATACTTTCCTATTACAGATAGTCATTAGCATTTTATCAGATTGAATTAAGAAACTATTAAGAGTAATGTTATCCGAGTAAGTAAGGTCAGAAAGTATTAATTTGAGAGAACACTGACATTATCCAGACTTCCCTATACAAGTAAAGTGTTGTACATACTACTACAGCTAAAATATCCTTCTTGAGATACAGAGAGTAATGACTTTTATATCTGAGTACAATGTAATCTTTGAATTATTTACAAGCTTCACTTTTCTATATACAATTCCCTTACTCTATCCCCTTTTATTCCTATCCAATTTTATAATTACCTAGAGGCAATCTCAGCTTTTTTCATATTTTTGCCTCCCCCGACAGCATCTTACATAGCATCATTTTAGCACAATGGATCTTTTACAGTCTGGAAGCCACAGAAAAAGAAAATAAGGTCATCATGCCAGAAACTGAGTATGTCCTTATGCGGTCCATTTTGTCCATTTTCCAGACATCCTAATATTACATTCCAATCATGCTACTCATCATTGAGTCTCTACCTCTAAATTTGCAAATGTGGGTTTGTGCTAACATAGACTCTGTGAAAGAGTCAATAGTTCGTTCCTCTCTGAATATCAATGCTGTGTCAACCCTCACAATGAATGTGCACTTGACTCCCAAGAACATGTTGAAGGAGCTGGGAAAGCACTCTGACAAAGATATAAAAAGAAGCAGATCTTAAGGAACAAAAGGCGAGTGGTATCCTTAATATGTGGCTATTAAATCCAAAGAGTACAAGAGCGAGGACTCAATAACTGCATACCCAAAGCTATAGACATGGTAATGGAAATATAAACAAAACTATATAGACATAAAACCTATGACTATAGACATCATGTTTTATTTCATTAATTAATATGTTTCTATGACAAAAAAAAGAAGCAGGTCTTCCTAGTTATCTCAGTGATTATTTTGATTAACATCAAAATAAAGCCAGTTGCCATGTAGTAAACCAATGTACAGAATAGTCTACAATGTTAAAAAAAAAAAAAAAACCCTGAAAGGCCTTTGGTCATCACCCAGGAAGTAATGGTGACCCTAAGTCCAACAACAAATAAGAAAGAAAGACCAGTATCTTGATTGCAGCTTTACTTAAAAGATCTGCAGGCAATGATACACAACTTTTGGCACCGACTCATACATTCCTCTTTGCAGGTAATACACTTAGCCTTTAAATAGGTGGTGGTACAGCCATACTGATTCACCACCATCAAAAGCAGTCTTTGTGGGAAGGAATGAAATTTAAGGGAATAAGAACAACTCTCACGACTGTGCCATTTTCAAAATTGGAGGTTGGTTCTCCTCATTCTAGAAAATGAGCTTCCTCAGTTTTATATTTTCTCTACATCTTAGTAGTTTCAATATCCCATTGTGCAATAAGCAACTACATATGAAATCTAATCTCAGGGAAATATTAAATAATCTCATGTTTGTGTAACTTTTATTTTGGTTTCCACAGAGGGCAATGGTCAATATCAAACTTTTTTGTTCCATTGTGACTTCACCACATGAGGGGAAAAATATGTTTACAAACTCAGAATTAAGGAAGAAGTGACATTGACCAAGATGTAGTGTACACCTAACCTCAGAATAACAACCTCTTTATACAACTAATTAATAATTTTTTTGAATAATTAAAACTTTACAAGAAAGGTGAGAGAATTGAGATTCAAGACCAGTTTTTCCAGGTCTGATGAAATATACATTCCAGTAAACCTCTCAGCTTAATCTAATATTCCTATGAAACTATTTCCTATCCCAAAGTTATTCCAATCTAATTATTTAGCTCACATTACTTTGTTGCATTTAAATTTTGAGTGAAGTATTTTTGAATGCATTTTAAACTGGTGTACAGGCAGTGTAAAAACAAATCTTAAGCAAATCTTCCTCTAAATTTAAATCCTCTGTCCATGCTAATGGTGTAATATCTTCACAATATGATCTTGATAAAGTTTCACCATTCTGGAAAATGTAAAACATTTAAATCCAGGAGCCAGAACAAAGTAGCCCAGGTTAGTCTGCTCCTTATTCTATCTATTTGTAAAGAATTTCTGCCTCTCTAGATAGCCATTTCACCTTGTAGGCTAATCCAAGCTCCTCTGCCCTGTGTGTGTCCTTTGGCTCCCTTTCATCAACATCAGTCATCTCTTCTCTCCGTGGGAGTTCTTAAAGGCTGCCATTTTCATAAGTTCATGTTTGGAAAATTATAATGTACATTTCCAACATCAAAATCAAATTCAAGTTCCAGAAGGCCATACATAACCCATGAGCTGAATTGTTTGATAAAAGATGAAAAAGAGCTGCCTTGAAGAAGTGGGGGTGAGGGGGAGGAACTCTAAATTCCAATCACGTTAGCAACCCTGAGAGAATGAGGGAGCATCCATCTGCTCTTGTCTAGACACAAAATCCTTTCCCTAACAAAACAAAGTGCTTACTTGGAAGGATTTCTTGTAGATTAAAACAAGCATTTCAAGAATAATCACAAATAGATTGTAACTTAAGAGGAAAAGGACAGCATATTAAGCACCAAAACTTGAATGAAGAAAGAATTGAGTACACAGCCTTATTTAACTTGTAGTGTTCGTCAAAAGCTAGTTTGATAAGATTTGAATTTGTCATCTGTGCAGTTTAAATACTTAGATTGCATTAAGATGTAGTAAAATATTTGCTAAGAAATTCTTACTCATGACTTAAAGGATCTTGATTTTGAAATTAACTATTAACTATGTAATTTTTAAGGAAATGGTAAAAATCACTAAAAATAAAGCACTGTCATAGTTTTCCTTTACATTGATAAACACTTTTGAGTTTCAACTCTTTTTTCCCATATATTTTTTATTGTAATTAATAGAAGGGTTACATTATACTTGCCAGATAGAAGGTGCATTAATTCACGCACATTGATACCCTTTCTCATGTCTTGGTCCTCATTTCCCTCCCCCCCATCCCCACCCCTCATCTTGTTTTCCCCCCTTCCCTATCCAATTTCAAATAATCAAATACAAATATATCCAATATATCAGATAACAAAGTGAGATATTGTAACAATATGAGATAACCAAGGGACAGCAAAAGAGATGAGAGATAACATAGTACATTAAGGACAACAATCACTCATTATATGGCTTTTGTTTCTATATCCTAGAGGTCCTTTCATTTAGCATCATCTATTTGGCCTTATGTATCTAGATTTTGCTCTATTTCAAATCTCTGCTAGGAGAGCCCAAGGTTTCTACTGATTATGACAAATTAGGGAAATCATTGAGCTTATGTTCCTTTGAGTCTGGCTTACTTCACTTAATAGGATTTTTTTCTAAGTCTTTCCATTTCCTAACAAATGGGGCGATTTCATATTTTATGACAGCAGCATAGAATTCCATTGTGTACAAATACCACATCTTGTTGATCCAGTCATCAACTGAGGGGCATCTAGGTTGGTTCCATATCTTTGCTATGGTAAAGAGTGCTGCAATGAACATCGTTGTGCTAGTGGATTTAGTATGTCCTTGTTTCTGGACAAGTGGGTAAGTGTCTAGTAGTGGAATTGCTGGGTCATAGGGGAGCTCTATGTTTAGTCTTTTGAGGAACTGCCATACTGCTTTCCATAGCGGTTGAAGGAGTTTGCACTCCCACCAACAGTGTAGTAGTGATCCCTCCTGGCCACATCCCCTCCAGCATCTGTTGTTATTCGTTTTCTTGGCCATTCTAACTGGAGTGAGGTGGAATCTTAGAGTTGTTTTGATTTGCATTTCTTTTATGACCAGAGATGTTGAGCATTTCTTCATGTGTCTATAGGCCATTTTTGTTTCTTCTTCAGAGAAGACTCTCTTTAAGTCTTTGGCCCATCTTTTAATGGGATGGTTGTCACTTTAGCTATTAGTTTTGGAGTGATTCAATTTTTTGAGCTGTTGATATATTTTTGATATGAGGCCTTTATCCATTGTATGGTTGGTGAAGATCTTCTGCCATTCTGTTGAGTTTCAACTCTTATCAAGCCTGGAGGAGGTGGTTTTACATCGCAAGGGGATAAAATTAAAACCAGTACACAAAAGGCATAATGATGTTCAGGTGACAGATTAATAGAGAAGATATGCATTAAGACTCGTAAGAGACAAAAGGCAAACACAGTATTTGGAGACACAGGGTAACCTATGATCAGATTCAAATAAATGACACAATAAGAGTAATACAGACAAGAAATAGGACTGGCTGTATGGTCACATACAGGATTTTGCTAACAGAAGTCAATGATGGTTAGAGTTGGTGAAGTAGGGACAGGCAAGCCAGGTGTGGAAGTCATTTTGGGGTTTCTTTGACCATAATTGAAAGAATTCCTCTGGTCATTATGCCCATGGATTATTTCAGAGCACCCGCTATTTCAGAGTTTCCCATCTTTATCAAAACTGTTTTTTGATTACTTTAGTAATTTTTACATGTGCATTCAAATGACTATCAGCCTAATCCTTTCCCTTCCAACACAAGCACCTGTCGCAGAAATGGTATCTTCACTCTGTCGAGGACCTGGTGATGAAGCTATACTTCCTTCCCAAATTATACAATTAACACATCTAAGTCACCAGTTCCAATGGATACCAGTGCTGATCCTGATAAACAAAATAGACAGGATCCTCCACTACAGTAGTTGCTGTATACATGACCATCAACACTATAAATCCATATGGTGATTCATGCAGATTTGAAAATTTACTCTTTCTTTTGATTTTCCACTGACAAATGGGAACCAGAAAAAAATGTGCTATGTTCTGTTCTGTTGCCCTAAATCCAGAGCAAATAAACGTGTAATTGTGTTTTCCTATGTCCACGTTACAAATTGTAACTAAGACTTAAAGCATCCAGAGAAAAGTTTGATTTCTCTCAAGAGAGATGTATTCACCTTTCAGATTGCGATAAACTGGAGACATACATTTATATATCAAAGGGTTACAACAAGAGATTTGTAACAAGACCTTCTGGGCATTTGTTGACATGAAAGGGCAAAGATTTCTATTCTGCCCTTAGGGAGGAAGGGACAGCAGACCACCAACTTCTATAGAAGCTCCCAGGATCTTAAGTAGTGGCTCCTCTGTTACAGTCCAGATGTTCTCTATGTGGTTAGCATCGGTAGATACCTACCAGGCTGCACTGGTTGTGTTTCGGGGCAGGGGGCAGGTAAAGAAGGGAATGTAAAAGCCAATGTTTTGAAACTAGTAAACTAGCAATAACTTTGTGCTCTAAGCCCCAAATTTTATATTTGATTTCAGGAGAAAGTAAATTAAAACAGATGCTTTTTGTAGATGTTGTGTGCATCATAAAGAACTGACTCACAAGTCTATTTATCAGACATATAGAAGAGGAAGCAAATCAGTACATACATAGCAAATCAGTACATACACAGCATCTATTTTTAAACTATTATATAATTTTCACATTTCTCCCATTATTTCTGACTTCCTACAATCATAGATACTAAAGCCACCAACCTTTATTTTTCATATCACAGTTTGACCATTTAAAGGAAAATGAAACACTTTATATCAATAATAAGAGTTGTATTAACTTATATTTCAAGTATATTAAAGTGTCCAGACTGAGAAAAACTCAGACATTACAATTTCTGTTAAAATTCATTTCTTTCCTAATCTCATTTCAAGATCAATCAGGGAGAAGTGATTTGGATGGGAGTAGTCTTTCTGGTCTATAATATTCTGGCTTCCCAATCAGCTGTTTCCACCAGCTTCTTCCCATTTCCCTCCAACCCATCTATAATAAAGCAAGTCACCCAAAACCTGCCTATTGGAATGAGTTCACTCAGTTAGTCCAAGTCTACAAAGTTCATCTCAAAACAGCTGGCAGATTCTGTTCCTTCAATATGTTGAAAGTGGAAGAAAAAAATAAATCTCTCTGAAAATCTTAATCTATGGAGCATCAGGCTCCCGGTAAGCGTGCTTTCAATTGAAAAGAAAAGGCTGCAGTATTTTTAATTAATACCATTTTCAAATTTTATAAATATGCATATATATTAGCTACTATGTCATCTTAGGCTGTGGGTCTATACTAGAAACAGTTATTTCAAGATACCAAATCTGGTTATGAACACACTTGACCTTGAAAAGAAACTAAATATCAAGAGACTGGGTTCTGTGTTGTCTCTAACTGTGAGACTGGACTTCGCTATTAAGGGGCAAGTTTAGTAAATAGATATTGTAGAGGAGGAGGAAACTGAGAACAGGAAGAGTAGTCTGGATGTGATTTCCTGGGAGATAATGGGATGCCAGTTTGGATGGAGAAGTTCTAAACAAAGGAGGTTTGAGCAGTGAATGTGTTGAGTGCAGGCACCAAGATACTAGCAACACTGCTGAACATCTCAAAACTTATGATACTAACTATTCCTGAAAGACAGAGATACAGAAAATTCAACATGAAAACTCAGTCCAAATTCATTCAAGAGAAAAGTAGCAAAGAATTGAGTTCTATTAACTCCCACCTCCAACTGTATTTTACTGGCTCAAATGTATCTACAATCCTCTTTCTAGTCTGGATAACTTCTTGATGCTTCTATTTACATGCACAGAAATGATGCCAAAGTTTCCTTCCTTTAAGAAATCTAAGTTAATAAGGATGCAATATAAATGATACCATATTTGGTCCCCATGTACTCCAAAACAATGAGGTTTCACCTAAAGTTATCATTGTATGTCTTCATTTAAAACTATATTCTGTGGAGGCGCTGGGGGAGTTAAGAGGATAAATCATTGGTAAATCACTTGCCAGCATGTCTGGGCTCTGAGTTTGATTGCTAAGCACTCTGTTGAAGCAATCAAATAAATAATTTCTTTTAAATTTTCTCCCTTTTCTTGGTCTCTTGTCACCTCTGAGAAGTAATGTCTGGCAAAACTCACAACCCTCCCAGCCCCATAACATTCACAATACTACAAACTTGCAGCACCTATCACATTTACAAAACTGATATTTCAATATAATCCATCCAGTGGAGAATGACATTCTGTATGTATACCTAAATATGTCATCATGGAGAACACTCTCCTCCACTCCTCAGACTCCTGCAGCAACTGGGTTTGGAAATGAGAACTCTGAAAATCTTCGCGCATATACTGACTACTAAGCTGTTGGGCGATCTTGTTACAATACAAATTTTATTAAATGACCCCCCAAATATGGTATGTAGTTTATTTAATGGGTCCATTTTATTACATTCCCACCAGCATAGATTGATTTCATAAGAAATAGCTAAATTTACCCAAAGCTTTCCTACAATTTTAGCATACTAGTATTTCACACACAAAAAATATTTTCTTAAAACATTTACTATCAACACAGAAAAAATGTACTTGTTAAGAGCTTGCCCTTACTGAGAAAGAAAATTTCATGAAAATAAAAGATGGTTTTGTCATTCTGTGTAAACCTTTCAATCTCATAGCCACTCAGTGAAAGCAAGCAAAGGACACAGTGGTAAGGTCCTCTTACCACCTCCCTGCTCTTATCTGAGAGGGTAAACAGGGCTAACCCCTATTTGTAAACTTCTTTTCCAGCAATATCTGGTTTAGTCAAAGCTCTCTGAGCATTCTGCTCTTTTATAAATATTTCCTTGGGATATATTCCCATAGCTCACTCCATAATGTGTCTTATGTCAGTAGTAAATAGGTTTTATTTTGTCCCATTTTAAATTGTCCCTATTGTGGGATATTTCTTTACCTTAGGGGAGTAACTCATTTTGCTCTCTCTAAACCTTCAAAGGGAACTTGCAATGTCTCCAGATAGTTCTGTTTATAAGAATTTGAAGTAAACGCAGAGAGGAGAAAGTCTCATCTTCAAGTGAGATGAAACTAGGGAAGCTTCTAAACATCCTACAATGCCAGCTGTCAACCCCCAGGAATTGACTAACATAATATAAAATGTCAAAATAGCAAGGAGGCTAAGAGCACCTGACTAAGGATCTTGTAGCCAATGATTCAGAATTAAGAATCAAGCAATGTGGGTGTGTCCGAACAGAAAACAAACCAAAAACACATCTGACCATTTGTTCAGCTTTTCTTCGTTTTCTCTTTGTTATATCCACTTTACTTTCCCTTTCTATCTACTTCTGCTTTCTATTTTTCCTAAAACAGATTGAGTACATTGGCAAAACAAAGCTAGATAAGCTTATATTGAAAAGCGGTCAATTCAAAACCAAATTATTAGCTCAAAAGGTGGAAAGTCAGTGATATTCATTGTTCATTATAACTTGAGACAACATGACTTCTTAGCACAGGTTAAGAATGAAATTAGAACTGATATATTATCTAAAACTTTTTAGATAATACATAAAAAGCAAGAAAATCTCATTCATCCACAATCACACAGCCAACTTTTGGACCTTTCAAAACTATGTATGTCTAGTGTACATAAACACAGTACGCGGCTATCCTAGTGAGAAACCAGCCAGCTAACTAGACCTGGAGAGGAACTGAACATGAAGTTATCAAATTTAAAAAGACCCTCTTCAGAATGTTCAGCCACTGCAAGAAAAGCTGGTATGAAAACAAATAGTTCTTACTTATTGTCAAACCAAGTAACAATTAGCAACACTAATTCAGAAGCATTGATTGTTTCGTTGATTAAAAACAAACAGAAAACTCAACCATAAAGCTGCTCACATTTTCAGACTTTGAAATTTGAAAATAGCTGTCATCCAATCAACTAAGCAGTTGCCTTTACATTTATATATACAGGGGTACAACTCCTGTTATTAAGCAGTCCACGATATAATAGGAAGAAAAGAAAAAAAGACAGTCTGTTAAATAGTACCTTATTCTGTTGGAGAATAAAGTCATATTTGCTCTGCTTCTGTCGTTTACCACAATTGTTCTCATCAATCATGTGCAGATTAAAAGTTTTGTCTGGTTCTTTCACACTTTTGATATTCTTTTTCCATGTTTAGCCTCAAGAGAGTGTTACTATGTATTAAGATACACCACATGAAATTGAGACATTGCAATAATAGAGAGAATGAGTCCAACCATCAGAATAAATGGAAGGAGGTGGGGGAGTTTCTCCTTTCAAGATAAAAAGGGTCTAAAATGGAAAAAAAAATAATGCCTGTTTCTAACTCACATAAGTGAGGTATACCTGTAAAGTTCTTTTTGGATTGCACTGTTGATGTTAATTGCACAATTAAATGTGCAATCCATGCAATTGGGGATGCCTATTTGAGGAAAATAGTACAAAATCCCAGCTAATTAAATCACAGCTAAGTCTTACTGTATCATTGCTATGTTAGAATTCTCAAATGCAATAGTCTCCGGACATATTCTTTCTTGTATATTACATTTGTTCCTTCTTACATGTCAGGGAAAATGACCAATGCTTGTAGTTATACATCGTTTTTTCTTGCTATTTCCAGGCAAACAAATTCTTTGTAAATAATCTTTTCCCTGCAAGAGAAAAACCTTTCTCCAAACATGTCTTATCATGCAGAACTTGGAGTAGTGCTCTCTGTGACCTTTCAGAGACATCTATTTTTAAAATGCCTAGTGGTGTCTAAAGTTCATGTGCAAACTCTTCCAAAGGATCCTGTTGGGGCTTGAGGGAAAGGTTTTTTGTGCATACATATGACCCAATTCATTACTCATTCACAGCTCCATCCAACATGGAGTTACAGTCTCTTATTCGATCACTTAGTTTTCTCTTTTTCTAAACAGTCCCTCTTTCTCCCTCCTCTTTTCTCACACATATATGCATACACAAACACACGTGCATACTCCAACAAATGTACAAGGTACAACTGACTTAAGTATCTCAAACCAAAAATATTAGTTGAGAGTAAAAACTGTCCCCCACCACACCCAGGCTCTTCAAAGTTGTAGATTGTTCTGCTGACTTAGTATGACTCCTGCTAACTCCATAGGAGAGGGTCATTTTTCTACTTCTACGTGCTAGAGATCTATGGCAAGTGCTCACATTTAAATTGTGTCTTATAACAGCTCCAAGTTGGAGGTGGCCACACGCACCTGGAGCAGGCACAAAAGGTTTTCCTAAAAGGAGAAGAATGCCTTTTCAACTGACTCCACCGCCCTCCTATAAGCACTTTTTCTCATGTACTACCTGAAGTCTCTATACTTCACACTGACACAACATTCCACTTCAAGGTTCTAGCTTCATTTTCACCTTCATATTACAACTTACAATCAAAACCCATATCATTTTCAAGCATAGACCCCTTATGCAGCCTCTTCACAGATTCACATCTAACATGTTCTCATTTATCATTAGAAAAAACATAGGTCTACTTCCTAAAGTCTTTATGAGAACCCAATGAGATTATAGAGGAAAAATTAGTCATATATACCCAATAGTAAAATCGTTCTTTGGCTAAATGCATTCATTTGAATTCAAGAAACAGAGCACTGCATGCCTCCTTATCATTCATTCTACCTAGAAGCATAAGGAACTATATAAAACCATGAGCCACCTTTGTTCAAGGTACAGAAATTCAGTCATGGAATTAACATTTTCCCCCAGGTATACTCTCCATACTTACCTGTCTCAGAAAGCAATTTTGTAGCTTCCAGCACCTTCTCAGTATAAACCCCGGCTTCATAATTCTCCATCTCAGCATTGATGATGTGTATGACCCGAGCTGCCCGGCCTCTGATGGCTCCCGCCGTACGGTCCAGAGTATCCACATCTCCCTCTTGCAGGGCTATCACACATTTGTTTACATCCTCCAAGATGTGATTTTCTGTGGAAGGAACACATGCATATGTATCGGGCTTCAAATCACACAAAATGTAATAACCAATCTAAACTGTGACAACAAGTATGGTGAGCCTCTCCTAGTCCATCTCACTACAGTCCTAATAATGCTGAAGTGTTTACAGAAACTGTCTGGATGTTAATGTGAGCCTAGGATAGAAGAAATAAAGATCCTATGAAATTTCCAGGTGATGTTATTACTGCAAGGGTGGGGTACCTCACTTTAAGCAGCACTGATGTCAAAATCTTGTTTCTGGTTTCCAAAGACTGACATTCATTGATTAAAATAATCTAAAAGCTGTCACACCAAATGCATTAATATTATTACTGTAACCTCAACATTTAAGAGGTTCAGGGTAGAGGATTTCTGAGTTCTAGGCCTATCTAGGCTATACATTGAGCTCGAGGCTAGCTTGAAGTTCAATAGAAGTCCATACCATTTTTAAGCATAGACACTTTATGCAGCCTTTTATAGAAAAAGGAAAGTCATCTAGTCAGTCTTTGTAATTTATATGATATAGAAGGTATATATACTTGGGAAAATGACCAGGTGAAGATCAGTTTCCTCAAGGTAAAACACAATTCACTATGCAACTCATTTTTATCAGATTACAATGAAAACAAGCATCTCTTTCGTATTATTGCCCAAAGCAGAAAACAGGATGGTAGGGTTTATTCTTTACTGATTTTGATAGACCATGTTTGTCTTAATCTCCCATGTCCAAAGGCAGATCTATAATTATATTCTTTGACAGAGTTTAGAAAAATAATTCTGAAAAGTTTAATAACCTTAGAAAAATCTTAAAGCTGAAAACATATACACACTGTAATGTACTGAATATTTATATCCCTCCAAAATTCAATATACTAAAATCCTATTTAAGCATGATTTCAAACATTTCCCAATTTCCTGTGTGTGTGTGTGTGTGTGTGTGTGTGTGTGTGTGTGTGTGTGTGTGTGTGTGTGTGTGTGGTTCTTGAACTCATCATAGGTATGCAGTCCCTGAGCATAGTTACTCAAAACTAGTGCTATACAAGTTGAACCACAGCTCTACTTCCAGTATATTTTGCTAACTGATCAAATACAAGAGTCCTGCTCAAGCTAGCTTTGAACTATGATACTTAAATTTCAGTCTCCTGAGTAGCTAGGATAAGGAGTATGAGCCACTGACATATGTTCCTATTTTTGCATTTGAATTTACAATCAAATTGCACGAAAGAGCATGCAGAAATTATGTGTTGTTTGTCTGTATATATATATATATGTATGTATGTATGTATGTATGCGTGTGTGTACACATTTAGAGTAAGGACCTCATATTGATTGAGGTATTGTAAAGAGAGCTGACAAGTGGAATTAATGCTTTATATAAAAAGACTTCCAGAGGGGATCAAGACATGAGAAAGGGTATCAATGTATGTGAAGTAATGCATCTTCTATCTGGTGAATATAATGTAACCCTTCTATTAATTACAATAAAAATATATGGAAAAAAAGACTTCCAGGGAAGTTCCTCTAGTCTTCTACCTTATGAGTGGTTACAGTGACGAGATGATGCACAATGAGGAAGTCTTTACAAAAAATTATCTCAGATTTGCCCACTTGCAGAATGAGAATAAGCTACTCAGAAGACAAATCTCTTATTTCCACTTAACTATCAAAACTCCAGAAATGGTATTGTGACTCAAAATGGTAGAATAGCAACCATAGTACCAAAGCTCAGGGACAGTGCCCAGGCCCTGAATTCTAGCTACAGGACATATACAACTTTTTCCATTGTTTATCAGCATCCCAAATTATGACATTCTATTTATAGCAGTCTGAACAGGTTAAGACACAGCTACACACAAACACATAGGCACACATAAACACATGATTTAATAAGATAAACAGAATAAATTCACAAAGTAAGCAACCTATAAAAAATTATAGCAGACAAATTCCATCCATACTTTCAGGCTGAAAACAAAATGTTAGTTACGTTTCTATGCTGGCTCATTCTGATTATAAAGACCCTAAAGAACAAAGAGTTGAAAATGCTATTCAAAAGAATGTACTCTTCTCAAATAAAATCCTCTCCTACTTCTATTAAAGAAAACATTCAGAGGAAATTATTTGTTCCTTTAGGCAACTGGGTAATACTGGGTAGGAATATACCAAGTATAACTTGCTACTCATTACAAGAACATCTATTTATATAATTTTCAAATACAATGTGTTTGAAAAAAACTGTACCTATTCATGAAACAAGAATTTCTTGGTCTATACTTAGTATATTTGGTACATATATTGATTCTTGGTTCTCTTGTTATAACTTTTTTCCTATACTCTGCAAACTCATGTCTGGAGCCTGGTGGGCTAGAAAGCACAAAGGGCAGTGAATTCTTTGGTGGCAGAATGGACATGTGATTCATAGTTGCCTTTCTGAAAGTATCATACTCATAGCAAGTAATCAGAGAAGAGATGCTTGATGAATAAATTCATTACCTGGAGCAAATCAACTGTACATTTTTATACTATAGTATTTTCATGTTGAAGAATTCCTAAAGGAAGAAGAAATGCTGTTCTATGTTAAAAAAAAATCAGTAGATAAATTGAAGTAGTAAACTTGGTGTGGTGGCTCATGCCTATAACCCTAGCTACTCAGGAGGATCTGAAGATTATGGTTCAAAGCCAGGCTGGGCATTAAAGTCCATGAGACCCTTATCTCCAATTAATCACTAGAAAACTTGAAGTGGTGCTGTGGCTCAAGAGGTAGGGCAGTAGCCTTGAGCTGAAGAGCTCAGGGATAGCACCAGGTTCAGTGTTCAAGTCCCACGACCAGCAACAACAATAACAAAAGTAGTAGTAAAAAGACATGGCATAATCTACAGATTACACTGCTAAGAAAAACTGTTTATGTATGTACCTTGGGTGGCATATTTCAATATCAAATATGGTATATAATTATGCCATAAAACATTTAACTGCAATAAATTTTGTAACAATTTTTTTGAGATTTTTGCAACCTTATTCTTTCAGAAAAGATATAATTTTGCTGTTTAAGTACACAATCAATGGTAACTAAAGTACTTGATTGCTATAAACCACAAAACAATATTTCTAAAACTGCTAGGCAAAAGTTATTGTGTGAGTTTTAAAAGAAAACAAATTCAAGATCCCAGTCTTTAAAAATTTTTTTAAAGTATAGTACAAACAAAAGTCTTGGACATTATGGGATCTAAGTATTGGCTTTTATAGATCTTAGATGTCTACAATTTTGTGAGCCAAACACACAAATTAAACTGTCACATGGTTAAATCCAAGGCACTCAATTGAAAGTACTATTAAAAATTGTACTTTTTGCCCAGTGGGAAAGGTTTAAATGTTCTAATGCAGTCATTTCACATTTTTATGAGCCCAGGCCACAACTGAAAATTGCTTTTGCTCCTGTAATGTTAATAGCTAACATCATGGTTCTCCAAACTTGTTGCATTTCATAAGAAAAAAAGAAATACTCAGATATACAGCTTCAGTTAGCATGAAAAAGAGAAAACATAGTCCTTTAAACAAAGATTTTCATGTTGTACTTTTTTTTTTTTTTTTTTTTTGCCAGTCCTGGGCTTGAGCTCAGGGCCTGAGCACTGTCCTTGGACTTTCTCAAGGCTAGAGCTCTACCACTTGAGCCTCAGCACCACTTCCAGCTTTTTTTTCTATGTATGTGGTACCGAGGAATCGAACCCAGGTCTTCATGCATGCTAGGCAAGCACTTTAACCACTAGGCCAAACTCCCAGCCCCAATGTTGTACTTTTTTAAAACTCGTAGTTTCCTTCCAGAATAAATATTCCCCTGAGAAGAAACTGATACATAAAATGTCATTAATGGCATTCTGAAATATCTCTTGGGCCAAACTTTCAATTTATGGAAGCAAATGTTTGGCTTTAGTTCAGAGAAGAGATGGGAAGTAGTTACCCCAACCATTGGGCTGTGTCCATAGCCTACCAGCAGGAAAGAATGGGCTGTGTCATTATTTGTCAAGCCCCATCTGTGGAAAGGTGCCTGCTGCCTGATTGTCAACTCCAAAGGCTTGCTCCAGCAGGCCCTGCCAACCTGGCTCCCTGACAGCATCTGTTCATTTTTCTGTCATGGCATGCCAAGGCATTTGTACCACTAGGGTTGGACAGCACAGTGTTATCAGCGGGAGCCAAAGCCTTGTCTTGTTGCTTGTAATAATGAGAAGCACAATGGAATGGAGGAGGCAGGGCTGGGCAATGGGATGGGGTCAGATAAGCTCTGTATTCTTCTAGAAGTTTGAGCCAAGATCTTCTCATTTTGCTTCTACTTGAGAAAAAAAAATACATATATATATATGTATATATATATATATTGTTCATGCATTTGAAGAACGGGACAAGTTGGAAAGTTCTTTGAAGTTCTAAGATGATTCTTCTCTGAAGAAAGGTGGTGAATGAGTCTCTAGTACTTATTTGTAGATGAAAGATAATTCAGATTTCCAAGGGGTTGTCAGGACAGGTAGGGAGTTGGAAGTCTCTTTTGTTTCTTATTAAGAGTAGTTTGACCATCCAAATAACTGACCAAGGTACATTGTACTCACAGTGATTTGTTGAATTGAAAGATAATAAAATAAGATCATAAAATTAGATAATCTACTAGAAATCATTTTAGTATTGCTGGGTGCTTTTCTATTGCCCAGCACCTAGTTAGATTTTCAACATGCCTCTCTAAACAATTTCTAAATACCTAAGAGATAGGTTAGGGGTCCAGGATGGGTAAGGAGGAGGTATACATCTTTTATGTTGCTTTCATTCAACCTTATCAGCAAAGGACCAATTCTGAGTTCTCTTATCAATCAACCTTTATATAAAGATTTGAGTAGCTGACTTGAGACATAACCAAAATAACCAATTACCTTGGAAATGGAGAACAAGGTTTTGAAAGATTCTAGAAGTTTGAATGAAAATACCTGAGGTAGGAGAAGGAATTGAAAGGCAAATAAAAATGTAGAAAGCAGCATAGAAAGGAAATTCATCCTTTCTCTGACTTATTGAGAATTATATAGTCTCTGAACCGAGGCGGACAAAGATTCCAATGCCATCTCTGCCAAGTTGCTGACCCTTGGTTTTCCCTGAGAAGGCCATAATACTAATACCTCTTTTCTAAAATCTAGGAAAGAATGAAAGAAAATAGCAGAGTCAGCCAAATGAAAGGCACCAACCACTTGTTGGGTTTATTTTTCCTATTTGCCTGCCTTGCCCTCTCTCATTGAAACCTTGGACTTTTGATTATGTACCAAATGTATAGATCTGAGGACTCTGCTCAGAGACAAGTCTTAAACACCAGCCTGCAATACAAGCCTCCTGTGGGAATTAATGGTCTGCTGCTTCCAGCAGAGGAAAGTGTACAAGTAAGAAAATCATCCGTGCACACCAGCCACCCACAGAAATCGTTTTCCCACAAATGCAGTCAGAGGTCCTGTCTGCCTGCTCCCATGAAGGGATACCATGTCTTCCTCTCGGGCTTGCCATGTCAATCAAAGCGGTCCTGAGTGTTGAGTGACTTGGAAGTCGAGTTCTACACACCTGCGTGCACAGAACTGCCACCTGTTCAATTTGTATTTTCAAGGGTCAACTGATACCTGGAATGCATCATAAAAGGAGCTGGCTGTTTCCAATGAGAGAGTGCAGGGGGAGAGAGGGGGATAGGGGGGAGAGAGAGAGAGGGAAGAGAGAGGGGAGAGAGGGGAGAAAAAGGGAGAGAGGGAAGAGAAGGGAGAGGGACAGGGGGAAGAGGGGGTAGAGAGAGGAGGGAGAGAGAGGTGAGGGGATGGGGGGGAGAGGAAGGGAGAGAGATGGAGGAGGAGGAGGCAGGCAGGAGAGACCTAGAGACAGGCAGGCAGAGACAGGAACCAAGAGAGAGACACGAATACTGAGACAGAGACCAAGAGAGAGACCAAGAGAGAGCAGTAACTGAGGGAGAATCTTAGTTTATTTTGGTAATAAAAATCTAATCTCAACACACAAAAGACAGAGGTAGGAGAATGACAAATTCAAAGACAGCCTGGCATATGCAAATTTCAATACTAATTAGGCTACAAACCTTGCTTTACAAAGAAAGGGGTGAAAGTATGCCTCAATTATAGAGCACTTTCCTAGGATGTACAGTCCCTGGGTTTGATCCCTAATATTTCAAAATATTTTTAAAAGTAAATAAATCTAAGCCTTTTAAAAATAGTCCATTCAAGATTCTTCTATCATGAAAACATTGTCTTTTCCTTCTCTGTAGCCTTGAACCTGTGCTTTAAAGCCTGGGAGATAGTGTTCCAAATACATTTGCCAATAACAGACCTCAGACTCAAAGGGTCAAGGACTACAGAGCTATGCATTTGTGAGCTGCCTTTAAGTTCTGGGTGGCATTTACCTGAGACAGACAGGAAGTCATCCACTGAAGTGATGTCATCCACAGCCTCTGTCAGAACACGGACCTGCTTCTCCCACTGGTCTTTGAAGACATCCATGTTATCTTGAGCAACTTTGCTTTGAGGCCGAGCAGCAAGCGTGAGAGCAGCATTGATGACCTGTTGGTACAAAATAATCGAGAAAAATGATGGCCACACTCTTAACAGGAGAAAAAGCAGGTCAAAGTCCATGCTGACATCCTGGAACCAGAAGGTCATACAAAGTAAGTGGGTTGTCTTTGTGTGAGAGAAAAAGAGTGGGTTGTCAGTGTTTAGAAGGGGCAAAAATGGTAATAATGAAGAGGTGAAAGTAGGTTATTTAACTAGCATTAATTTTGGTGCTGATATTTCTTTTTCATTTCAGATAGAGCAATTAGCCTTGGGTTTCTAAAACTATTTTGTGGACAAGTCTTAGTTACTTATATGGGAGAAATGTAACTCCTGCTTTTCACACATGTGAAGCTTGTAATTTACTTGTTGAGACAAGGTAAATGGATACAGAGTATTTAAGTCACAAACCCAAAACAAGCTGAACAAAGTAAAGATGAGTGAACAAGATAATTGTAATCATATTTCTGAACACAGCGAGTAGATAGCATTTCATTTTTTTCTTTTCATATATTTTTATTGTAATTAATAGAAGGGTTACATTATATTCACCAGATAGAAAGTGAATGACTTCACATACATTGATACTGTTTCTCATGTCTTGGTCCCCATTTCCCTCCCCCCAAACCCGCCCCTCATCTTGTTTGCCCCCTTTCCCTATCTGATTTCAAATAACCAAATACACATATATACAAAATATCCAATAACAAAGTGAAACAGTATAAAAATATGAGATAACCAAGGGACAGCAAAAAAAGATGAGAGATAACATAGTACATTAAGGACAACAATCACTCATGATATGGCTTTTGTTTCCATATCCTGGAGGTCCTTTCATTTAGGGTTATACTATATGGCCTTTTGTATCTAGGTTTTATTCTATTGTAAATCTCTGCTAGAAGAGTCAAAGGTTTCTGCTGATTATGACAAATGAGGGAAACCATTGAGCCTATGTTCCTTTGAGTCTGGCTTACTTCACTTAATATGATTTTTTTCTAAGTCTTTCCCTTTCCTTATGAATGGGGCAAGGTCGTTCTTTCTGACAGTAGCAAAGAAATCCATGTGTATAAATACCACATCCTGTTGATCCACTCATCAACTGAGGGGCATCTGGGTTGGTTCCATATATTTGCTATGATAAATAGTGCTGCAATGAACATTGTTGTAATAGTGTATTCAGTGTGTCCTTGTTTCTGGACGATTGGGTAAATGCCAAGTAGTGGAATTGCTGGGTCATAGGGGAGGTCAATGTTTAGTCTTTTGAGGAACTGCCATACTGCTTTCCATAGTGGTTGAACGAGTTTGCACTCTCACCAACAGCATTTGTTGTTATTAAGTTTCTTGATTCTGGCCATTCTAACTGGAGTGAGGTGGAAACTTAGAGTTGTTTTGATTTGCATTTCTTTAATGGCCAGATATGTGGAGCATTTCCTCACGTGTCTATAGGAAATTCTTCTCCTTCAGAGAAGACTCTCATTAAATCTTTGGTCCATCTTTTAATGTGATGGTTGTTTCTTTGGAGATTAGAGTGGATTCAATTTTTTGAGCTGTTGATATATTTTAGATATGAGGACTTTGTAAGATTTGTTAAGTGACTGTCAATTTTGATAATTTTTTCAAAGAACCAATTCCTTGTTTTATTGATTTTTTCTACATTTTTGGACTCCAATTCATATAATTCTGCTTTGATTTTAATCATTTGCTTCCTTCTACTGGGATTAGGGTTGGTTTGTTGCTCTTTTTCCAAGAGCTTAAGGTGCAACTTTAAATTGTTTTGCAATTTTTCCAATTTGTTAATGTAAGCACTCAGAGCTATAAATTTTCCTCTGAGTACTGCCTTGGCTGTGTCCCAAAGGAGCTGACATTTTGTGTGTTCCTTTTTGTTAAACTTCATAAACTGTTGAATTTCTGTTCTGATCTCCTTGATGATCCATTGGTGATTCAACAATGTGTTGTACATTCTCCATGAGTTACAGGGTTTTCATTGGTGGAGATTGGTATTCATTTCCAATTTGATGCCTTATGGTATGAGAGAATGTAGGGAATAATTTCAGTGTTTCTGAATCTGCGCAGGTTTTTTTATGCCCTAAAATGTGGTTTATTTTGGAAAATTTTCCATGTGCTGCTGAAAAAAAATGTATATTGTGATCTTACTTGGTGGAATAATCTGCAGATGTCTGTTAGATCTAGTTGGTCTATACATTTGTTTAATTCTGAGTTTTCTCTGTTGAGTTTTTGCCTGGTTGATTTATCCGTGGGTGAGAGTGGTATGTTAAAGTCACCAACTATTATTGTAGTTTGATCTATGTATGGTTTCAGTGAAAGTAATGTTTGCTTGATGAAGTTTGGTGCTCCTGGATTAGGTGTGTAGATATGTAGGATGGTTATATACTCTTGGAGGAAAGATCCCTTTAGTAGTATGTAGTAATCTTCTTTGTCTTTTCTCACTAATTTTAGTTTGAAGTCTCTTTTATCTGATATGAGGATGGCAACTCCAGCTTGTTTATGGGGGCCGTTAGCTTGATAAACTTTCTTCCAACCTCTCACTTTCAAAAAATATTTGCTTTTTGGGTTAGATGTGTCTCTTGAAGACAGAAGAATGATGGATCATGCATTTGATCCAACTAGACAGTCTATGCCATTTAATTGAAGAGTTAAGTCTATTGATATTAAGAGCTAGAATTGAAAAATATTTACTAGTTCCAGCCATTTTTAAAGGCTTTCATTAGGGCCTGTGGCTTGACAGTTCTTGCAGTACTTAGCTGGTATGATTTTTAGGTCCCATTTCTTTCTCAGTATCATGTTTGTGTTAGTTTTCAATGTGTAGAACATCTTTGAGATTTTTCTCTAATGCTGGTTTGGTTGCTATGTAATGTTGCAACTTTTCCTTGGAATGGAAAGTTTTTATTGTTCCCTCAGTTATGAATGAGAGCTTAGCTGGGTACAGTATTCTTGGTTGGTAGTTATTTGTCTTAAAGGCATGGCATATCTCCTTCCAATCTCTTCTTGCTTGCATGGTTTCTCCTGAGAAATCTGTGGTTATTCTGAATGGTTTTCCTTGTAGGTGATTGTTCTGTTCTCCCTGGCTGCTTTTAGGATCTTTTCTTTAGTCTCTATTGATCCTGTATGGATTATAATGTGGCGGTGGGATGTCCTTTTGTGATCAGGTCTGTTTGGGGTTCTAAAAGCTTCTTGTATCTGGATGGGCCTGCCCTTCTGGATATTTGGGAAGTTCTCTGAAGTATATTTCCAATACCACTGACCTCTTTCTCCAGGCCTTCTTCAATACCAATTTGCCTTAAATTAGGTTTCTTAATTGTATCTTGGACCTCCTGAAGCATTCTGTCATATTTCCTAGCTTTGGTTTCACTCATTTTCTGTTCTTTCGCTATAACCACTAGGTTATCTTCAACCCCAGAGATTCTTCTGCATTGTCTAACTTGTTATCATTACTTTCTACTTTATTCTTCATCACCCTCCCTTCCAATTCCTCATTTTTAAATTTTTTATTTTGCTTAATAGAAGGGTTACATTATATTTATCAGATAGAAGGTGCATAACTTCACAAACATTGATACCCTTTCTCATGACATGGCCCCCATTTCCCTCCCACCCTCCCCCACTCATCTTGATTTCCCCCTTCCCCTATCCAATTTCAAATAACCAATTAAACTCATATAAAATATATCAGATAACAAGGTGACATACCCAACAGATTTTTTATAGTCAAATATTTTCACCCTTATGGCACCAAATGACAAAATCAATTATCTACAAGTTAAGTGAATTTTAAGCTGATTTAAATTTCAACTAGCTTTCCACATTTTATTTTTTATTTTTTCATATATTTTATTGTAATTAATAGAAGGGTTACATTATATTTGCCAGAAGGTGCATTAATTCACATACATTGATACTCTTTCTCATGTCTTGGTCCCCATTTCCCCCCACCCCACCTCTCATCTTGTTTTCCCCCCTTCCCTATCCAATTTTATAATTGCTCATTTTTGATGCCTTGCATCTGGTTTTAGATCATGTATGGACTTCCTTAACTAAGCAGCTTTATTCTCATCATACATGGTTGGGTTTGGTCAGCTTTTTGTTTGTGGATTCTATGAATTCATCCATTTTTCTTTGTAAATCCTTTATTATGGCCTCATTTTTGGCTTCCTCATTTTCACGTATCACCTTCTTTATGGTTTCATTTCATTTAGATATGGCTTCCTCACATATCTCTTTCTGTATGTTTTCAAACTTTTCATTAATGATGTTTATCAATTGCATGTATAGCATTTAGAGGACTCTCCTCTAGTTTTGCCATTGACTGCTCCATTGCCTGTTTATATTGGGTGGGAGATGCTATTCTTTAATTTGCCATTTTTTCTGGAGTTTCTTGTTCTGCCCATTTGAAAATGGGAGCAGGATTAATACTGAACAAGATTACAATTTTTAAGATATAACCAACCTAGAGCTTTTTAGCTGGCCAGACAATAGATGTTCACAGTTTTAGATTGGTATTATCACTCTCTCTCTCTTTTTGTGCACTTACAGATGTATCTAATACCACCACCACTCACCATTTTATGACCAAACTAAAAAACCCTCAATATAATCTGTATTGTATTTAAGTCCCTCTGGACCTACAGTATACCACCACCATTCACCATTTTATGACCAAACCAAAAAACCCTTAATATAATCTGTATTGTATTTAAGTCCCTCTGGACCTACAGTATAATTGAACACCTAGATATACATTATTGCTCAACAACCATCACTGTACATCCATGCATTATAAAAGTTGAAGGATGACTAGAGGACCAGAGATAGAAAAATAGTACGAAAGACAAGAGGGGAGGTAAGAAAAGAGTAACGTAGGAGTGTAAGATTAATATAGTAATGAAGAAAAAGGGACAGCATAAGTATAAATGACCTAAGGTAATAGAAAGGTAAAACAGTTAAGTACAAAATTTAGAAAAAATAAGATAAAACTTATGAAAATAAGAAGAGTAATAAGAATATATAAAGAAAAGAAGAAGATATATATAGGAGAGTTCAATGATAATTTTTTTTAAAAAAAGTAAAAATAAACAACAAAAAAAGAAAAACAAGAAAAAAGGTGGGGGGAGATCCCACACAATTGTGAGTTCGTAGACAAGAAATACTAGGGTTAAGAACCCACAATTTAAAAAGCAGGTGACTGTATCGATAAAAATATCATTTGTATCCAGTCTGTACTCAGTACAGTCACTATGTTTCTATGAATGACCACAATGACAGAAGGAAAGGGGGAGGAAAAATGAAAAGAATCATAACATTAAAAAAAAAAAGGTGGATGTGGGGCCGGGAGTTTGGCCTAGTGGTAGAGTGCTTGCCTAGCATGCACGAAGACCCAGGTTCGATTTCTTGGTACCACATACTTAGAAAAAGCCAGAAGTGGCTCTGAGGCTCAAGTGGTAGAGCTCTAGCCTTGAGAAAAATCCAAGGACAGTCTTAGGCCCTGAGCCTAAGCCTAGGACTGGCAAAAAAAAAAAAAAAAAAAAAGTGGATGTAAAATCGCAAAAAAAATAAGAACACATAAAAATGCAAATGAAAAAAGGTAGAGGTTTATTTTTTTTTGGGGGGGGGACAGGATAGGAAACTTGTGTCTCCACTAAATTCGGATCCAAACACTTCAGAACGTCTATTTCTCTTGCGATTTGGCTTTGCCATTTTTCTGATCAGTTTGCTTGATTGGGCAGGAAAAAAAAAGAAGGTGGAGCCTCCAGCCTCTTTGTTTACCAGGAGTGTGGCCCCTCCCAGGGGGAGGAACTCTGCTTGCACTGAGGGCAGATGACCCTAAGCTGCCTCTGGGAAAACCTTTGCCCTTTTTAATGATGGCACTGTCAGCACCACTTCTCAGGCTCCAGTTGCTTTGGCAGGATCTTTACCAGCAGTCAAGATGGCACTGCTGTCGGCTGGTGGGGGAGGGGATTCCTTCTCAATGCCATTCCTCAAGCAGAAGTGGAAATGTCTCCAGGGAGTTACTCACAAACTGCTGGATTTTCTGGCTCCATGAAGCTGGCAGGTCTGCGCCATGGCCAGGTGACGGCTCTGGGCTCTCAAAGGCTCTGTCTGGCTCTGTCTGGCACCAGCAGGTCTGTGCTGCTGAGAAGCGCTGTCTGCTCAGGTTCCAGAGGGAGACTTTGTCTCTGCTGAGGATCTGAGCGGCTGGCACTGCTCCACCCTGTCTTCTTGTGCCGGTTTCCTGTCTTTCTGCTCTCTGACTGAGATCTCTGTGGTGCTAAAGCTTATTTAGGATCTATCTTGGGTATGAACTTTCCCCCACGATGCTAGAACTGGCATCTTGGTGAGAACTCAGAAAGATTCACACTGAACCGCTGCCATCTTCTGCTGACCCTCTAGATAGCATTTTCTTTTGGAGATAGCTAAAGGTTTAAATAGCCCATGATGGGTAGCATTTTCTAATAAGAACTGGGTGTAAGGAGGGGGAGAGACACGAATACTGAATATCAGATCAGGTGATGATTTTTGAAACAAGGTGAAGCAGCTTACCTGGGGGCAAAGACTGTCAATCTGAGTGGCTGCCATCCGAACTAATTTGACTCCTTCCTCATTATTGGAAATGGAACATGCCAAATTGGCAACCTGTATGGAAGAAGAGTCAAGTGAATGTAAAGTTGGAAGAAAAGGGAAGGTTTACTATTGCACATTCTTGCTCCTTCTCTAGAAAGTCACTTCAAGGAAAATCCTTCCACCTATATGAGTTTACCTTACATATTATGCCCAGTATTTACTCTTTCATACTCAGACTCTTAGTAATCAAATCATTGCTTTGGGCATATATAATGACAGTTTAACAGAATACCTAGCTTTTAACTGTTCCTCCTTATAGACATCCCAATCTGCCTATGCAGATATGCAAAGATACATCCTACAGTAAACAATGCTGTGGTCTTAGCCAAATCAGTATTTAACTCCGATCTGTGAAAGAAATTCTTCAGGTGATGGCTTTGGTTTTAGGAGTCTCATTATTAGCAGAAAGTCAAAGATTGTTGTACACACAGGTTCTCAGATATGCTGGAAGATGCTCATCAATAGGCAGTTCAAATATCTTTAAACAGCAAATGAGAGATGTGTAGGAAAGGCTGATATGCCTCAAAAGACAACATTGCAATACTCAATATAGCAAATTAGATTGTGAACATGTGCCATAAATCTATATAAACTTTATGCAAGCCAGAACAAATGAACTAAATTCAAGTTCCATAGGCAAAGAAATGCTATTTTTCTTATCAAAAAGTGAGAGCAGTGATACAAGGTCATGTTGATTGGCCAAGGTCAACAGCTACCATCAAAACAATAACCAGTCCCATCAGGCTATTTTCCAAAAGATAGGAAATTGGGGAATTAAAAAGGGCAAAGGAGAAGAGAAGGGCATCAAGGGCTGTGGAGGAGACAACAGAGTTATTAGCTGAGAGAGAATCTCATGGAACCTCTGGGTCACCTGTCCTTTCGCACTTACTCACCTCTAGATTCCAAATCTAGACCATTTGTCTTAGAGATGCCCGAATGCTTGAGAGCTTTAAATGTACTGTGTATGTGATTAGAACAAATGCAAAAGAAACCTTAGGTAGTGTGGAGGAGGAGAGAGAGCAAAGAACTGGCAACCAGAAGGCTCACATTAACCAGCAATGTGACCACTTCACATGGTGAGAGCTCTGTTCTTATCAGTGACAGAAGATGGGTGGTACTAATGGTAGGAATATCTTTAAAGATGTGAGATGAAGACATTTTGCTTTTTCTGTGAGAGTGTGTGCTGGGAGAAATGGCATCAAGTGACCTATAAACATTACCATTTTTTTTAATGCTCCATAATTCACCTTCGATTCTTCAGATGTTTTTAATTATCATATTTTTAATGTAAATCTAAGGAAATACAAATATTTCTTATTGTGAATGAGTACAAGAAATGGTTGTGAATCAGTACAAGGATAGTTAATACCTAGGGGTGGAATACTTCTTGAAGCTGAGTAGTGATTAATAATGCAGGGCTTCTAACTTCACTTTCCTTTTCCTGTGATGACTTATCTCCATTCTGTATTTTGAGGACACTTTGTTATAATTTAATTCACTGATATTCTGAGTGCCTGCTTCAGTACATGATGCAGAATAGGCATTCCATAGCAATTCAAGAAGTGATGTAAAGAATAATCTTTAAATTAAGTAAAATAGTGTATTCCAACTCATTGTATACAACACGAGCTCAAGGTCCTTGAAAGTGAGATTGAGTTACAATCTAATTTGCATCCATAAATTTTCCTTTATAAGAGATGCTTGCCAACTCTATATCAAAAATGGTTCTGACATTCTGGTCACTGTTGTTAGTTCTAAATGAAATGTCCTCTATCCATGTCGGCCTATGAAAACATTGGATAGTAAAGACATTTTCCAAGAAGGTGTACATATACTTCATATTCAGTATTTCAGTCTTCAGTTGTATCCTTCTGACATCTGCCATTGACCAATTGTGCCTACTAGTCAATAGTTTTCCATGATGGCTTTGTTTGCTCTTCACCATTGGGTCTTGTGTATGAGAGAAACTCAAGATCACATTTTTGAAAGAAATTGCTCCAGAGTGTGACTCTCTTGGAGGAAGATGACACCTCTATGAAACATTCTGGACAAAATTAAAACATAAAAAGAATGAACCCTTATGATCAACTTAATTTACAGTACATTCAACAAATGAACCATATAAAATAAAATAGTTAAAGATCAAAAAATCCTGATGATTAGAAACTGACAAGACTATTCATTTATATACTGAATAGTCATATGTAATAATACCTACATGAACAAATACACAGATTAAAGAGAATTTATGAAGCCATCAAGGAAACTTAACACTGACTATATATTTGATGTTACCAAGTTATTAATATTTAATAGTTTGCTAATGCTATATTGATTGGTTTAAACAAAAATCAGATCTTTATGTTTGAAAGATAGATGAAAAGAGAGATAAATGAAATTTTATAATGTTTAGGATTTGCTTTATAATTTTTGTTGCTAGAAAAATGAAAGGAGTCAGAAACAAACATGTTTGCCCATTACTTGATACTTGTTGACACTGGATAGTCTCATGAGTGTTGGTTCATTATATATCCTTTACTTCAGGATATGTGCCAAACTGTCTATAGCATTAAGAGTTTTTTAAATGGCACTATCCCTGGTAAAACATTTTTTAGACTTTCATCAATATCAAGGATTCAAACTATAAATCAGATGATCCACAGTAGGGCTTGCAGGAGAAGCATGTTTTGTGCAAACAGTGAAAGAATAGGTGTCTGTGCATATGAGTAGCACCATAGCTAGACTCAGCTACAGAGCTACACACTCATGCTGACTGTGACTTTTGGAAGCTAAGCCTCAGGGACTTAGTATTCAGAAGAGCTAGACTCCTGCACAGAGGAATTTCCAACCAGTGAAACCCACAGTTTAACAATAAGTTTTGTATAACTTTTTGCAATGATTTTTCTTAAAATAAAAGAAAAACTCTACTATGTCCAATGTGAGACCTTCATCATTCAATAGACTCTGAGAAAGGGAAATAATGCTAGCAACACTTGGCAAAAATAAATAGCTGGCAACTCTCCCTAGTCCTCCAATTATTTATTATCTTTAATTTTACTGATCCACAAATCCTGCAGTCTGGCAAGCTCCACTCTGCAATATATTCCTGCAGTTTAATTCGACTTAAAAAACTCAAAATTTCATTTACCTTGTATTGTGTTCTGAGACATTCCGAACGTATTTCCAATGTGATGCTAAGGATTTCTGTATCTCCAAAGGCAGGCTTGCATATTTTAAATTGGTCATGAATGCCATCCAAATCCCTCCACCTTTCTTATTTTGTTTTGGCTCGCCTTTCTTTGCTTCACACTAAACCCACCGGCATCATGGCCACTCTGAACATTGCTTGATGTATTTTGATTTTGGCAAATTTGTCAGCAAGTAACCCTGTGTTTCACACTTTGAGCCTCTTCTAATCAGTAATATCACTATTCTAGGAATATTGCATAACCTGTCAACCACAGCCCATGTACACTTCACACAGAAGGCATTTGATAATTTCTGAGATCTGTTCTTTAATTGTAGCTCTCATGTTACCATCACAGAAACTTTTTGACAAAATATCCTAGTTCCAAAGGACATTATTTTCTTTATGAGCAATTTATCACTGTTAAGGGAGGGGTTAGGGGACAAAAACCATCACATAGTTAACCAATATTATCACAAGTCAAAAAGGAAATAAAGCTAGGTGGGTATGGTGGCTCAAACCTGTAATCCTAGCTACTCAGGAGGCTGAGCTCTGAGGATCAAGGTTCAAAAGTTAGCCCAGTCACAAAAGGACCTGAGACTCTTAATTTAAAAAAAACAAAAAAAAAACACTTTTTTATTGTAATGTATAGAGGGGTCACAATTACATTCACCAGACAGAGGGTACATCACTTCTCACACATTCACACCTCTCATTTTTTTTTAATGTTTCAGTTATTTTTTTTTGTTTTTACACCTCTCATGTTTTTGTTCCCATTTCCCTCTCCCCACCCCCTCCCAGTCATCTTGTTTCTCCCCTTCCCTTTCCTATTTCTTATAAATAAATGTATATACAATATGCCAGGTAACAGAGTCAGATATTGTAACAATATGAGATTAACCAAAGGGTAACAAAAAAGAAATAACATAATATATTAATAACAACAATCATATAAATCAAATCCAAAAGATCCTTGCATTTAGCCTCATCCTACATGGCCCTATGTACTAGGTTTTGAGCTATTGTAGTCCTCTGCTAGGAAAGAAGGACCTAAGACTCTTATCTCCAATTAACCTCTAGAAAACAGGAAGTGGGGCTTGGCTCAAGGGTAGGATGGTAGCCTTAAGCTGAAGAGCTTAGGGACAGTGCCAAGAAAAAAAAGAAAAGAAATAGATCACTAGTAGACATACAGCCCAAAAGACATTGAGCAACAAGATAAAATTCACTAAAATTCTGAAATTTGTTTGAATCAACCAATCAAGTAACCTTATGGGTGTTGATCATGCTCTAGTAAATGCAGGCCATTGTTTCCTCTATTGTAAGTTAGAGCGTATTCATCCCGGAAGTTCAGAAAACTAAATATGTAAATTATGTATATAATTTGTGGCTTTCTAAATTGATTTGGAACTTAAAAAATTAAAGTAAAAATAAATTGATTTGGGATTTCTGAAAGTTAGCTAGGCCACGAGAATGGGGGTCAGCCTTCCTTGGTGAATTAGTTGTCCCAAATCCCATTTATTCACAAAGGATGGTAGCCTTCCTCCAGAAGGTTTGCCATTGTAATAGATGTGGGGAAGTGAAAGTTGAAAAGATCAGGCCCTTCTACCCTGATATAAGGTCTTCAGAAGAAATTATCTGAGCCAGGCAAGGCTAACTCATGCCTGGGAGCTCAGCCATTCAAGAGGTGATGCAACTTGGGGATTGAGATTTTGGAACCAAGACAGCAGGGACAGTCTATGAGACACTTTTCTCAGAAATGGAGCTGTGGTTCAAGCAGTAAAACTCCAGCCTTAAATGAAAAAAAAAAACCTAAGGAACAGTGGCCTAGTTTGAATTCATGCCACAGTATATGTAAGTGCAAAATAATAATAATAACGTTATCATGGGAAAAAGAGAAAAGCAGCTTTGTAATCAACTTGGGTAAAAGTGATCAGTACTGGCACATATGAATCATTAAACCTATCATGAGAAGGTATGATCCATTTTATCAGGGTTTATTTTGCTTTTTGTCCCCCTCCCATTACCAGAGTAGGACACATTTCTGCTTGCACAATGATTGTGCTTATTTTTCTCCTCTTCTGGGGGCATATTGTTTAAGTAGGCAAAGCAAATAATGTCACTTAGCAGGATTAGATTAAAAAAAAAAATAAACCAGCAAGGACAGTTGATGTGACTCCTGCTAAGAAATTAACTTGCTTCCTGAACTGAATCTGTAATCGGTATGTGTTCCCTAACTTTAATAACTTTAATAATAACCTTACCTGACCAAAAAGAGTGATTATATTCCTGAGATGTTGCTGGGGCAATGAAATCGATACAATACTGCCAGAAATGTGGGGAAAATACTGTCAGCATTTGAAATGCAAAATGGGAGAGGGTTGCCTAGATTGAACCCAGGTCCTCACACATGTTTACCATGTACTCTTCCACTGAGCTACACATACTCCGCCTGTGGAAAATGCTTTTCAATCTCACAAACACCCAGGAAACTCAAAGTTCCAAATAAAGAGTGTATCATGTCTGCGTGAAATGTAAAGCTGAGCCTCACAATTAAAAAAAACCTCTGCTAATGAAGCATTTAGGCTTATCACTCCAAAGCAATAGGAGATACATTTTTTTAAATGAGAATATTTTCTCTTTTTCTGGCCCTGCAAAGCAAACTACCCTTTTAATATATTGTCATGATTTCTGTTCAATTCCAAATACAGCACATCTTTAGTGCATTCAACCTCCAAATGCTGTATCTTTTCATTAATTTTTATAGCTTCAGGTATCATATTGATGGTCTGAGAAGAACACACTATTGAAATGAAACAGAAAAGCAATTCAGAAGTCCATAAAGGACTTGCTCCTTGTGTTAATACTTCATCATCATCATAAATTTGAGGATAAAAAGAACTTATTTACTATTAAAAGGAGATTCTTTGAGTTTATAGCCATTAGTCACATGACCTTGTAAAACTTCAGAGGAGGAATTATTGCACAAATCCATGTCAAATATTCCTCTGAATCTGCACCATGGTAAGGAATGGAGCTGAGTCCATTGAAAGCTTCATTCATAGCCAGACCCTGATAATTAGCTTACAAGATAACATACACATCTGTGTCTACCTTCTTATAACTCAAGAGTTTAATTTTTAGTGGTCATGGTACTTGAACTCTGGGCCTGGGCACTGTCCATGAGCTCTTCAGCTCAAGGCTACCATTCTACCACTTGAGCCACAGCACCACTTCCGGTTTTCTAGTGGTTAATTGGAGATAAAAGTCTCATGGACTTTAGTGCCAGGGCTGGCTTTGAACTTTGATTCTCAGATCCCAGCCTCCTGAGTAGCTAGAAATACAGGTGTGAGCCACAGGCACCCCGCTAAACTCAAAAGGTTCTTTCATAACATGTTTTCTATATAACCAAAGAAATTTTACAATTAAATATATATTTCTTAAAACTTTGAAAAACAAACTAACAGCAGCTGATGTTTTAGCAAAGATATTTGGCCTTAAAGAGGGAATGAATTTCTACAGGTTTTACATTGAGGTGGCATCTTCAAAATGTGATTTGATGAGTCAAATACTCAATGCCACAGATAGTATTGTAGGAGAGTGTACCTTTTCTGTCAAGGTCTTGTGAACCCCTCTTAAAATGTGGCTGTCTCACATTGGAGTGAGTTTCACACTGGAATGACTATCAGCCTGAATAACACTAACTAGGGTTTTGCTAATGGAGACTTATGCAGCAGGAATAATATAATCAGCGTAAGATGAGAAAAGCATCATGTTGGCCCCAGCATGGTGCAGCATGAGGCCAAATGGATCAGGAAGGAATTAAACTGTTTTCCTGCTTTTAAGTGACATTTCTAAAGCATTGAATACTTTTTTAAAGAAATGTTTATTATTTTTAAATAGTTGGGCAAAGGAGTTGCCCTGTCACAAATATGTCTGGTAGTCTTATTCTATGCACTTGGTATACCTAGTAATTTTAAATCAGATAATTGCTAAGAGTTTGTTCCTTACAGTTTCTATGAATAAGATTTCTTTCCTTTCTTAGCTTCAATTTACTCCATTATAAAATATATAAACAATCTGCTTACAAAAATTTTTGCACAAGTCATGCTGGAAATGTGGCATAGTAGTAGAGTGCTTGCCTAGCATGCATAAATCCTGGGTTAAATTCCTCAGTATCACATAAACAGAAAGGCCAGAAGTGGCACTGTGGGACAGTGCCCAGGCCTCGAGTCCAAGACTGGCAAAAAAAGTTGTTCAAAGTCTAAAATGAGAAACAAAAGTCATTAACTCTTAGCATTTAAAAAACATATGACTCTTATTTTCATAGTTTGGTTTTATTGAAAGGTATCTTTTTAGTACAATAGTTGACTAATTAGTCAACTAAATTAGTGCTTAATAGTCAACTAAATTGGTGCTTAATATATATATTACACACTGGCAACACAAATTATCCATACCTTAAAAGAGCTTATTTTGGTGGGTGACAAAATTTAAATAGCCATTCCTTGGTATTATATAGAACTTTAAGTCCTTTGCAACCTTTCATACTTTAAATCATCTCTAGATTACTTACATAATCTAAAGCAGTAGAAATTTCTTTGTAATTTTTTACACAAATACTATCTTGTTCACATAAAAAATATCTATAAATGTTCAGAATGATGCAGGTTTTCTTTCTAGTTTTTTTTTGGAATTGATTTCAAAAGTGTTTGAGAAGTTCATACTGAGATTACTACTGCAAAGAAAAGAAAACTGAAGGCCATGATAAAATATAACTTCATCCTCCCTCACGAATTATCATTTTAGTAGGTAAGTTTCAATTTTGCGTAGTTTGTAGAGTCATTCTCAGTATTCCTTTTGTCACTTATTGTTATATTCCAAATCACAAACGTTTCCATATGCCTTTATCTATTTGTGATTAGGGATGAAACCCAAGGCCTTGCACGGGCTCAGCCAGTACTGTACCCATAAGCTTCATTTATAGACTTTTAGATTTCCCATATATTTTTTTTTTGCCAGTCCTGGGCTTGAGCTCAGGGTCTGAGCACTGTCCTTGGACTTTCTCAAGGTTAGAGCTCTACCACTTGAGCCTCAGCACCACTTCCGGCTTTTTTCTATGTATGTGGTACCAAGGAATCGAACCCCGGTCTTCGTGCATGCTAGGCAAGCACTTTAACCACTAGGCCAAACTCCTGGCCCCAAACAAGTGTTGTAACTTTTTTTTATTTTTTTGCCAGTTGTGGGGCTTGAACTCAGGGCCTGAGCACTGTCCTTGGACTTTTCTCAAGGCTAGAGCTCTACCCTTTAGCCACAGCACCACTTCCAGCTGTATGTGGTGGTGGGGAATTGAACCCGGGTCTTTGTGCATGCTAGGCAAGCATTCTACCACTAGGCTAAACCCCCAGCCCTGTCTTCCCATATACTTTTAAACAATTTTGGATTATTAAGAGTACCTAAAGGTATTTCCCTTCTGTCATATATTCAGAGTACCTAAACATGTTTCCTTGCTGTCATATATTCAAAGAAATTTACAATGTTTGCTATTACTAAAAAGCAAAGTAGCCCACATCTTCTGAAATCTTGTTTTGACTCCTGGCAGAAGAATAATTTCTAGATCAAAGATACTTGTTATGACATTTGTTTGTATATGGTGATATAGGAAATAGAAGCTTCACAGAAAGGGACAATTTGCTAATTCTCCAGTGGTACTAACACTGCATCCCAAATCCACCGTCCTTTATCTTCTTGACTTCTCTACCAATTTTTCCCAAGTTTTCATCCCGTAAGTCACAAACAGAAATCTGTTTGCTAAATGTCTTCATATTAATCCAGATACACCAAATTCTTTTGGACAGACTTAACCATACACATAACACACAGCAGGGCCCACAGGTATTTCATTCCAACATTTTAATTAATGGAATCCCACAAGCTCCTATTCACCTTGTCACAACTAAAGGAAGGCCCTAAGTTTGATGATCTAGAATTCTGAACAATTAGGCTTCCTGTACCACATATTTTTGGGCAGTTTAACATCAAATCAACATTCAGTAGCTAATATCAAATGAAACAGGCTGCCATACAGAACCACAAAGCAATTTCTTGTAGTCCCGCTCGGTCTTACACTCTTGCCTGTAGTTATACACCTATGACAACACAAATCTGCATTGCTAGGGTTCTTCTGGGATGTAAAACACTTTTACTTGTGTTCTTGGGGAAGGATGGATGGACGGACACACACACACACACACACACACACACATACATACAATTAGAAAATCTCTGTGCATGCCTTTGACTAAATTAAAGTTATCAGTCTGCCCTAGTGACATTAATGGAGGCAGTCAACAGCTCACATTCAAGAACAAACTAATGTGCTTGCTTCATAGCAGAATCACTCAACATAAATCTATATCCTTCATATATATTTTTTAAACTCACTGGCTTAAAATAATGCAATAAAGCATCACCTAATGCTTTCTTGATGTTGCTTCATCAATAATGTGTGGTTATGGGAGAAGGATGTTATCTAAAACCAGGCAAGGAATGTAATGCCCTTTAATTACTAAAGGCCTGTGGGGCTTTAGTCATCTCTGTCTTTACATCAAGGAAACAAAATGTGATCATGCTTCACTATTATTTGTTTCTCAGAGTCTCTTCTAAATAAACTCTTTACTTTTTTTCCCAGTGAATAAAACATGTTGACCTTCATATATGTGGGCAGCCTATTAGTAGGAGTGTTACTTCAGGTTCTCTCTCCAGCAGTGGGGACTAGATGCACTCAACCATACGGTGCTTGACATTTAGCGAGAGCCAAGGAATGTTTGCAGAATGATGATCCAGATGAATAAATGAATGCAGCTACTCCCTCTAGCCTGTTCTCATACCTTTTTGGATGAGAACTGGAAGAATGGAATCAAGGTCACGTCCACAATGCTTAGTGAGTTTACCATCTTAACCAACATTGGATCTCTGTTTACAACTTTTTTGCAACTGTTTTGCATAGAATTCCAACATAAAAGAGATAGTCAAGTATTTCATTTATACCCCCAGTTACGCTTTGAGGGACATGCAGAAGGAGGTGTCATTTCACCAATTCAGCTTCTACCAATCCTCCAAAATTCAATGTGTGGTCCACACATTACTGAGGATGTTCTATTCACACTAAATGATGGATTCCTTTAAATTTAACATCTAAATTCCTTCAGGCTTGCTGCCTGAACCTGTGTGGTCATTGTTTAAGGCATGCTTTTGTAGAAGGCATGGATGCATACATACATCTAGAAATACAGTAGACTTATGGATACAGGTTATAAAACACTAAAATGTACTCTCAACACTTCTGTTGTCATTTAAAAACACAGTTTATGAATATATCTTGACCAATGTCGGCTTCTTTGAAGATAGTGGTTGCACTGGATGCATCCTGTCCCACTTCATCAAAATACCCCTTTCAAATCTTGACACAAGTTGCTTTCTATAACCCATAGTTAAGCCAGGTCAAGTATTTTGACAATAAGGCCAGGTGACATTTTTCTTATTATCACAAAATCATGATCTACTTAATTGCTAAAATGGAAGGATCACTCAAGAGCTGCTCTGACTTAACTGCCATAGTTAGGTTTAAAACCACTAAGCTGTAGTTACATATCTGCTTTAGATATTTACCTGATCGTTCACGCACCTCTAGTCCCACCAAACCCCTTGTGATCAACTTTCACCATGGGCTCTGGCAGCTTGCTTTTGGTGGCTCCAAGAAATACTCATTCCCCATTGGCTCTATGACAAAACCCCACATCTGGCCTCTTCAAGGAGGAAACCAGGAACCAGAGCATTGCTCCTGGGCATCAGAACCTGTCCTACAACTTTATACAATGACCTCAGGAGGAAACCACATCATGTGTGAGAAGACCTAACTCTTGTCCTTTGGTCACTTTCACAAAGGAAATGATGTGAAGAAGTGACCTACCAGCAAGCTCAAGCCCCTTCACAATTCTCTTTTAGCCCTTCAGACTTGAATTCTCCTTCCTTCTATCTAGACTCTTTGCAGACTCAGGTCTCTCAAACCTGCTTGCTCCAGCTTCTCTGTGCTGTTAACATCCCTTCCTTTCTTAACTTCAGATGTGCTCTTGCATTCTTCCTCAAGTTCCCTTCCTCATTTCTTTCAATTAAACCTTTAGTGTACAGTTTCCTTTTTGTCTTTCCTCTAGGGACAAGCCCACCCATTCCCAACCAGATGGCAGCACACATCATCTCCTCTGTCTTAGGCCTCTTATGCAATCAAAGTCAACACATACCAGTGACAGAGATCTCTTTGGTATTCTCTGAAACATCTCTCAAACTTTCACACTTTGTAGTTTTGCTTTTACTTGCATTCATGCTCTGAAGTCTGATTATCTGCTTTAATTTCTCCTCTGTTTAACATCTATAAATGTTTGACCCCCATGCTCCAAGTGTTCCATTTTCACATATGTACAATGAAGTACTCAGATCATATTTCTTTCTTAACTCCTATGGTTATTCTTTCCCTTCCCACTAGTACCCAGTTTCCACATAGGACCTGTTTAATATTCAGGCCATTCCTTTCACACCTATGCTAGTTGTTTCCCCATGGTATTTCATATGTAGTATTTAAAGTTAACTTACTTAAAGATGATGTACAGAGGGATTACAACTACATGAGTCAGGTAGGGAGTATGTGTAGCATTTTAATCAGGGACCTCTTACTGTCCCCATCTTTCTCCTCCCCATTACTCAAAGGTGTGCTTCATTCTTCTTCCTTCATTCACAGATGCACAGGGAAAGATATCTTTCCCTCAATCCCCTTTCCCTTCTCACTCCCAACCCCCTCAAAAAGACCCACAATCTATGACCAACATTCTAACAGGTGCTCTGTTCTTTGCCTTCCCACACTGACTATGCAACTATTAGTTTTATCCTTCAAGGTCTCCTAGACAATTAACTACCTCTCCACCTGGAAAATCTCTTTTCTTGGCTAAAATCCCTTACTGATATCTACACAGATGCCTCTTCTCTGCTCAACACTGAAATCTAAAATGTTTCCATTTAGGTTTGGTACTCAAGAGACAAGAAGCATAGCCATGCCGGCAAATGGTCAGCACAATTATTTCACATATGTGGGACCCCTCTCAGAAAGAGCCATGGTGTATCAAATATCCTTCTAAGATAACCTTCAAATAGCCACCTCTATCATCGTGGGCAGCAGGTGCAGACATTACAGCCCAGAGCCATGGCCAGGCGTGGAGCCCAGATGCATACTAGCCTCCTCTTCAGGCCCTTGGGAATCCATAGGCAGTTCTACAGGGAAGGAGCAGCTGCTTTTCCAAAAGTGTCCATGAACTCATAGCCAAGGTTATTCTTGTCCCCAGTGCCCAGAGGAGCAGTACTAGCCCCATAATGCCCTTCAAATCTGCCTCAGCTTAGCAACTTTTTACACTGAATCATCTAGATGATGGTCAGTCAGCCTGACCTTCCATTTCACTTTGTGAAATAATGCTAAAGATGGTATTCTGATGAATATTCCCCAAAAGGAGCATATAATGAGGAAATTCTAAGCATCTTCCTTCTACTTAGCCTTGTGTTTCCTGGGCAGGGTGTTTGTTTCATTAACCCTGGGCTTTTGTCTTAAACAGGCTTTGACAATTTTGTTGTGGGATCCAGGATCAGGAAGCATACTCAGCATGATTGCTAAGATTGTGTGTGTGTGTGTGTGTGTGTGTGTGTGTGTGTGTGTGTGTGTGTAGAGGAATGAAGAAAAAAAGAGTGCCATAAAGCTTGCTACTACCCAAGGATCTTCAGCAATGGAAGTGCTGAGATAAGAAGGCAATAATTACAGGAATGTTTTAACAGTTCCTGCAGCTTGAGCACAGTTTTAATTGTTATACCTATCACATCATGAAAGATTATGCAAGCATCAATTGTACATTTGCATTGCTTTGTGAAAAAAAATAGGACATTAAATGTAACCAGTGGTTTGTTTCTGTGTGGTCTTCAGGCTGAGTATCAATTGTACATTTCCATTGCTTTGTGAAAAAAAAATAGGATATTAAATGTAGCCAGTGGTTTGTTTCTGTGTGGTCTTAAGGCTGAGAATGCCCTTATAATGAATGGACAAAACAAAAAGTAAAAGAAAAGCATGAGCTTTTATTTTGCCCACAAGTCAAAAACAATTATATTTATTGCAATAAAACTTTTTTCTGACCCCTGAAGTATGACAGAACCATTATGGATATGAAGACCTGGATGATGTTTGTATTGATATGAAGACTAGGTTGGTAATCTGTCTCTATTGATCAGTTCAGGAATTTATGAGAACTCCTTCCCTGTAGTTTCAATTCAGCTTTCCGTGTTTCTACCATTTCCCATACTCTTTATGGGCATTGTTCTTCAAAATAAAATAATTTCTCTTTCAACTTTTTATATGCATTTACATTTTTCCCGAACACTGTCATCACCATTATTTCACCAGATAATGCTCCTCTAAAAATCTAATCTGCCTTCAGGGCCTAAAAAACTATGAAGTATGATAATATTCCAAAGATGATGCCAAAGCCTTTTAAAGGAATCTCCAAAGAATCAGTACAAAAAATAGATGTGATATTTCAGTAATATGAATAAAAGTTCCCAAAGGTTCTACTTAAAAGATAGCAGTAGTCTTTACGATGAATGTATTTAGGGATTATACCTTACCCAGGCCAGGATCCATTAGATCCATAATTATGCCTAATAAATCCTGGCTGACCCTTTCCATATAAACCAGAATTGGGTAGAGCTTTGCTAACTTAAAGCATTGTCACGGGCCAGTTTCTAGAACAACACTTAGGTGCTGGTTTAGACACCCAAGCTAATACGTCTGTCTGGGATCTACTGAATCAGACTTCATTTCACAGGTCCATGGGTAATTCCCTTGATACATTACAATTTGCAAAATATTTGCATAATGAAACCAGCCTGCGGTGGGAAAAATACATAGTTTCTGCAGGTGGGAAAGTCATTTTTTTAAGTTGTCACTTGCTGTTTTGTAAAATAAATATGATATGTAGCTTTCTTGACAGATGAATGCTTTCAAGAGATCAAGTAAATGGAATTCTCCCACAAAAGAGAAGCTGCTGTTAATAAAATTTAGGTGATCTACTATACAAAAAGTATACACAGTCAGGGAAGTCATCTGATAGTTTACTTGACATTTAAAACTATACTGTCTGTTCTTTTCAACAAAAGATTTAATACTGACTACAGAAAATTTGATGACCAACTCATATAGGAACACATACTCTATGACTCAAGGGATTTTAGAAATCCTTTAATCCCATATTTGTATCCTTAGATGCACATTCTAAATCATCTGGGGAGTTAAATAAAAAAAATACCAAAGCCCATGTCTTACCTCCGTGGATTCTGAAATGGGTTTGTGTGTTTATTCATTTATTTTTACTGTTTATTTTCTTTGGATGATTCAAACATGAAGCCAAGATTGAGAAAACATGGGCCTAATCCCTAATTCTCCTTCCTTTTGTGTCTCAAACAGCGATTAAAAAAGAAGCTATGCTAAACACTAGGAAACATTCCCTTGAATACAGAGATAACATGAAAAATAGAGAACATGAAAAAGAGAGATCAGAATCTAACTTTCTATTTCTATAATTCTTAAGCTTGGATATACAATGAAAACTCCTGAGAAGCATTAAAAATATTTATGACTCAAATCTACTCAGGTTCTGATGTACTTATTCTGGAGGATTTTAAAGCTCCCCAGCTAATCCTAATATGCATCCCTGATAGAGAGCCATCTTCTCATTCTAAATTCAATCTCATTTTCTTCTACACTCAATTACAGCATTGCTAAGTGGAGGGGTGTTTCCCCCTTCCCTCAGGCTTTAGTTAGCTTAGCATCCATCCATCTGCTTTTTGCTCTCCTTAGATAAGCCAATCAGAAGAAGGCATTAGAGGTCTCTCTTTTATAGTACTTTCACCAGCTATGTTGGTACGCTTTTATTTTACCTGGACAGTGTGATTATGGAAGTCTGCAATGTGTCAGAAAAATTCAGTGTATTATAAAAATGATAAAAAAATATGGAAGATTATATTAAGCTCTGGTATATTTATAATAATTCTGGGTTATAATAAAATTCTGAGGTATAAAAATTTTCTGGGGGGCCAGAAGTTTGGCCTACTGGTAGAGTGCTTGCTTAGCATGCACAAAGATCCAGGTTCAATTCCTTGGTACCACATACATAGAAAAGCTGGAAGTGATGCTGTGGCTCAAGTGGTAGAGTGCTAGCCTTGAGGGAAGCCCATGGACAGTGCTCAGGCCCTGAGTTCAGGCCCCAGGACTGGCAAAAATTTCTGGGGTCTAGGAAATACCCCAAGTATTATTTATCAGCCCTGGCTCTTGAACTGAGGGCCTGAGCACTGTCCTTAGGTTTTCTCAAGGCTAGAGCTCTACTAGTTGAGCCACAGCACCACTGCTAGCTTTTATGTATGTGATTCTGAGGAATCAAATCCAGGTCTTCATGCATGCTAGGTAAGCATTTTCCCACTAGGCCAAACTCTAGTACTGCACTAGCAGTACCAGACAGGAGCCAGCTATTGTCTGATCTATAGACAATTTCAACTGTGTTCTAAGAAATCCTTACCCACAAGGTGCTCCATGAGACACATAGATCCCCTAGCCTTCTTTGACAAATGTTTGAGTAACAGGAACTTCTATTCTGCATCCATTTTACTTCTGCTATAAAACCATTCTCTTTACAAGTAGCTTAAGGACTTTTTCTAACATTTAAGAGACACCTAATTACTATCATCATATATGAATATTCTGAGTGAATGTTAATACTATGGTCTGACATCAAAAAGCACATATTCCTGAGAATCTAATGTGCTGGATTATAACAATTTCAGATTCTTCTCAATAAAATGTAGACACAGTGACCATTTTTAAAAAGATCACCAGTGTAAGATGATGAAAGTTGATGTAGTTCTTTGTCAGGTGACTGTCAAAACAGAATCCTAAAGAACTGAACAGTGTTTAAGATGCCTTCGAAGTTACCACTTCATTCCAATTCTCAGGACACCTGCCTGCCCTAAAAGGCTTGTAATAGATTTGTATTTTCTATGAATCAAGCAAGCTTTAAAGAAACACCAGATATTTTCTCACATCTTCACAAAAGTCTAATGAAGTGGGTACTTTTATGCTAATTTTACAGAAGAAACTTGAGGCAGAGAAGTAAGTAGCTTTCCAGTATCACACTAGTGTAAGCAAAAAGAAAAAAAATCCAAATTCCAATTCCAGATTCATTGTTTGCTTTTCTTCTGTATGTGAAACTAAGGAGAAACTAAATAACTTGTCCTGATTCCATCGTTTTTTATTTCCATATATATCTTTTATCTATTTATTATTATAATTAATAGAAAGGTTACATGATATTTGCCAGATAGATGGTGCATTAATTCCCATACATTGATACCCTTTCACATGTCTTGGTCCCCATTTCCCTCCCCCCGCCCCCACCCTTCATCTTGTTTTCCCCCCTTCCCTATCAAATTTCAAATAACCAAATACAAATATATCCGATATATCAGGTAACAAAGTGAGATATTGTAATAATATGAGATAACCAAGGGACAGCAAAAGAGATGAGAGATAACATAGTACCTTAAGAACAACAATTATTCATTATATGGCTTATGTTTCTATATCCTAGGGATCCTTTCATTTAGTGTCCTACTATATGGCCTTTTGTATCAAGGTTTTGCTCTATTGCAAATCTCTGCTAGGAGAGCCCAAGGTTTCTACTGATTATGACAAATGAGCCCACTTAATCTGGAGTTGTATCCCCAGATCTAGACATATGTATTGCATCCTGTGTCAGGCTACCCACAACAAAGGCGGTCATTCTCTTCGCAGAATGGAGTGCCAATGAGGCAGCCTTCCTAGTTGAAGTTGCATGTAGTCTTTCAAGAAGGGTTTAGGAAAGGCTGAAAAAATGATCAATTCCCTCCCCTCCAAGATAAGTATGTTCTTATTTTAGAAATCTTACCAGAGCACAGACTTCAATAGAAAAAAAAAATCAAGAGGAAACATTAAAAGTGGAGAGGTATAAAATGGAAGCTAGAAAGTCCAGCTGGAAGGGAATCCAGTTCAGATCCTAAAATCAGTTCTCCTTCGGAAGGTGAGCCAGATACAAGTACACTCAGATTCAGTCATGAACCTGACTTACTTGACAAGCATTTACTACCCCCTCTTTCTTCAGAGACCTCCAGGAGAAAGCTACCAAGACAAGATGAAAGGAGTTGTAAGAATACAAGGCATTTACATTTCAAGAAGTACTGACCAATTCAGGCCCCACACAAAGCCTTCACAGACCTATCCTACCAGACTACAGATTTCAGACCAGAATATACTGAGGAAACAGTGGGGTCACACAACTGAGCTAGGCCAGAAATCCTGCAGGCGGGAGATGCTTCAAGCAATAAAGACCCTAAAATCTCTCAGGCTAGGTCCTGCCCCTTGCCTCTTAATAAAGATGAGAAAAGAGGTGACACTCTTCCAAAAGAAATGTACAGAAGGGTTAAATTTAATTAAAGTCAGGTGAGTACATCACCTTTACAATGTATTTTTAAATATAAACAATAACAAAAACAGAAGGGCAGCGAGTTTGGTAGAGTGCTTGCCTCATATGCACAAAGTCCCAGGTTTGATTCCTAGGTACCACACCACATATACAGAAAAAGTGGTGCTGTGGTTCAAGTGCTAACTTTGGGCCTAAGCACTGTGTTTGGGCTTTCTCATGGTTCAAGCCCCAAAACTGGCCGAAAATAAAAAATAACTAAAAAACTAAAAAGTAGTTTCTCTAAGAGATGCCCCCTGTGTGAGCTTGCCCTAGTCCAAGCAGAGATTAGCAAAAGAGGAAAATATGGAGAAGACACTGATTATCTTCACCTTCATCTACTCCCTCAACAGTATTAGTCAGCATTCAAGGCTTAGCTTGGCAAGGAAAAAAACAAAAAGACCTGATCTCTGCCTTTAAGCAACTCAGATTTCACTGGATGTGCCAGCTAGAATAGTAACACAAAATGGGGAGACATGTTTTATGAGAAGACTGGAGGATTTAAGGAAAATTTCACAAATCTGTCCCAAGTATTACCTTGAAGATCCCCAAGATGGGGAAAGAAGTTTAACAGCAAAAGAAGACAGTATACACAAGCTATGTGAAAAGAAAGAAAATAGGTAAGCCATGAACAGGCAGTTTGGCATATTTAGAAATTAGTAAATATCCTAGTATGACTGAGCTCGGGAAGAATTAGGCAGTAGTATGTCGAGAGACAGAAGTCGGCACCTCTAAGGAATGAGGGAGCTTTAAACTGCATCAATTTAGAAAGATCACCAAGGCACCATGACTTCTTCAAGGAGACAGAAGAGATCTGCTGAGAGATTAAGTTCTTCTAGAAGTGAATATGTGACCCTACTAGATGCAAAGAGAAGATGTGGACATACTAGATACAAAGAAAGAGCAATGTATTTATGTGGTGTAGAAAATACAGTGTTGGGCCGGGAGTTTGGCCTAGTGGTTAAAGTGCTTGCCTAGCATGCATGAAGACCCGGGTTCGATTCCTCGGTACCACATACATAGAAAAAAGCCAGAAGTGGTGCTGAGGCTCAAGTGGTAGACCCCTAGCCTTGAGAAAGTCCAAGGACAGTGCTCAGGCCCTGAGCTCAAGCCCAGGACTGGCAAAAAAAAAAAAAAAAGAAAAAAAAAAGAAAATACAGTGTTATGAGGCACCTTTACTGACTTCTAACTTAAAAGAATGAGCATATTGAGTCTCAGCACTTAGCTGTATTTCCTAGAATGCACTAAGTTCAGCTCCAGTCCCAGTCAGTAGTTTCTTGAGAACCAGTGTCAACTGTTACACTGAGGTCCATCTTATCCAAAGGACGTGAAATCCCCACCAAAAGTTATCTCCACCAGTAGTCATAGATAGGAATGGCAATTCCATAAGCAATATGTCCTGTCATCTATAAGCCTTTATGTACATTAGTTCCCCTTCCTGCCTCTCTCTGCCCATCCATAGGATGAGTTAAAACCTCACAGACACCACATAATCCAGGAAACTTCCCCTCACCCCACCAAGTGTGTGCACAGGTGCACACACATACACACATCTGATCATTTCCAGGCTCTGAAATCTTAGAATAGTAAATATAATTAAATTCCCAACCATCTCATCAGTTTCTCTAAGAGGAACCATGTTCTCTCTCCCCTCTGTACAAATCTCAGCATAAAATTATGTGTGAGACCCAAACAGACACCAAATGCTCCCATGTCCTAGCTGCCAGCTGCACTTCCCTTTCACAACAGGGGACAGGTGCAGTCCTTAGAGCTCCACCCCTTCTGACACAAAAGGAAAACATCAGAGGCACAAATGCTTCCATTCAAGTTTAATTTCAGCAATAGGGTTTGAAAACACCCCTCTTCCTCACTCCTGTTTTCTACCTTATAACTTTCTCTTCAGTGACCTATTACCACCAAAGCACTCACATTTCCTTTCTTTCACTTCTCTTTCCAGCAATCCAATCACTACACTATTTTCTTCTCAATTTTCACTTCATTTTTTTCTTTTACTCTGTTGAGTCACCACTCTGTTTGCTTCTGTTTACAAAACCTTTGACATATTTTCTTTCTGCTCAAAATTCTCCAAACCTTTGCCACATTTTCTTTCTTTTGAAAATTGTCTCCAAAATTATTTTACTTCCCATCAGCTTTATGTGTCAAGATTGTACCCAATGTTCTTTTCCCTCCTCACACCTTTCGTAAATTGATTCCCAGTTCTATATGCAGGTATTAACTGTGCATTTTCCATACTCCTTTGATAATCCCTGTTGAGATGATCCCATTTACCATTGTGAGACTAACAAAATAAAGTTAATTTTCATCCCAATGTTGGATTGCTTCAGAGCTGCACAGACATGTCAAAAATGGTGCCCCTCCCTCATTGTTGAGTTTGCCCCACCAGGTAATAATGTGCTCTACGAAGAACAGAATAAAACTCTTGCTCAACTTTTAGGCAAGACCTATCAACTAAATGTAAGGAAGCAAGTTCTTCTTAACCTCTTTACTATTCAAGTTCAAGATGTCAACTTTCATAATTATTGGGATAAAGCATGAACTATTGCATATAAATATTTTCCATCATTTGGCTCCATCCTTGATCTCCCAACTTATTTATTCCATTTATGGTGCTGAGGTTTCTCCTACAAAGACATCAGAATTTGTCTTTAATTTCAAGGATCTTTTAAAACAGCTGGGACTCGAAGGAAAGACCGATGGACCCAAGTTTCACTGTAGGAACAAATAAACTAAGTATCAGAACTTTGAACAAGACTTCTTTACATAACTAGACAATTCGACCAGAGAATTTGATGACCTACTCAATAGAGTACCAGACCCAAGACTATTTCTGAGAAATCTCCCAAAAGTTAAAGAGATGCACTTTTGTAAACAACAGCTGGAAATTGTACAGCACTGTAAATTAACATCAGGACTAAAGCAGCTTTACTTTCCCTGGTTGGTTTGAAGAAATTTAGTTTATACAAGTATATTAATAAAAATCATAAATATCATAAATTTATTATCTTATATTTCTGAAGGTTGGAAGTCTCCAATGTAATACATTCTGCTTAATTCACTGTTTCAGCCAGGAGATTTTTAGTTTCTGGTGAATCTAGGAACATTTCCTTGCCTCCTCTAGCTTCTAAAAGCTCTGCTTCTTCCTTGATTCATGGCTCCTTTGTGCCTTCACCCTCAGCAGTGGACACACATCACATTGCTGTGGAATGATCCACCTCACTCTTTTATAAGGATATTTGTTGATTACACAGTGCCCACCTGGATGTATTCAAAGCTAACAGAAACTTAAACTCAGTGGATTAGTATCCTCAATTTTAAGGGCAGCCCCAATCCCCTTTTGCCACATGTTCGTAGGTTCTAGGGATTAGGATATGGGCATCTTTAAGGGATTATTACTCTGTCTATAGCATTATATAAAAGTTAAAGTTTGGGTCTTACTTTAAACTTAACTATAGAAAGCAGGAGGAGGCACTTGCTCAGCTTTTCTTTTGTTCTCTGGAGCATCCTGAACGTGCTAGCTAGCATGTGTCTTCAATAAGTACACAAAGCAAGGGCCTCCTGGGTTGGGCAGAGTTCACAGCTTGGTTTGGTCATCAGGAATTTCCTTTGTGAGGGTAATGAGAATCTTCTCCCACTGTTTGCCCTTGTCTAAGCCACTAGAAATATAGTTTTCCTGCTAAAGTTCATTCACAGTCTAAGCAGCCATAGTGAAGTCGGATCACTTCAGATTAGTTCACTCAACTCACAGGAACTGAGTCTATAACTGACAACTCTGGAGGTGTAGACTAATTCCAAAGTGAATATCTTACTCCTTTACTCTGGATTCTCCCAATTGGAGCAGGTAGAATCTTGTCTATCAAACCAATGATTTGATACAAGTGCCACCATTTTAAGAGCAGCCACTATCTTATAAGAAACCCTTTTACTTAAGCCACATTCTTTTATGAAAATTGTTTTTCTAGGGGCTGGAGTATGGCTCAAGTAGTAGAGTGCCAGCTGGGAATTGTTTCAATCCCAGGTACTTGTTTTAGACAAGTGTCCTGATTTGGGTTGATTGTTTGGATTTTTTTATTGTTGTTGTTTTGCCAGTCCTGAAACACAGCACCCATTCCAGAGTTTTCTGTGTATGTGGTTACCACAGAATCAAATCCAGGGTTTCACACATGCTAGGCAAGCACTCTACCACTAGGTCACACTTGAGACCCTGTCTGCTAATAGTGCAATATTATAAAACTATTGAAATGATGGTCAATAACTCATTAGGAATAAAATCTGGGCAGACTGCTGGCCTAGTATATTTACTTGCTTGACATCCTATGAGTAACATGACCCTCTGCAGAAGTAAAATCTTTCCCTACTCAGTATCTTTGAGTTGGTATATTTACTCCTATGTAACAGCCTAATATCTGAGACATTTTCAACACAGTGGAATACCTTGAGAATCCATATAATCAAGCCAGAATCTAAATGTGATAACATTAGGAGCTGGAGACTTTAGGATATGAATAGAATATGAGAATGGATCTTTCTTGAATGGGAATACTGTTCTTACAAAAAGAGAACAGCAAGCTTGGCTAGTTCTCATTCCCCCATGTGAGGATAGTGCATACAGGGGAAACAAAAAACTTCTATTCCTTTTAAAGTTCATTTTTTCCTAAAGATAAGCAGCTGCCACTTTACAGCACTTTGTCCAAAAAATGCCTCCCCTCTAATATCTATCTATCTATCTATCTATCTATCTATCTATCTATCTATCTATCTATCTACAGGCTAAGGACATTCAAAGTTCACTAACCAGCTTCTTAGCAAAACACAGCTCTTGATCTCACACCCTGCTTGGGAGAATGACATGTGAGATCAAGAAATTTACTGAATATTAAACCAGTATCCTCTTTAATTTACACTAAATAGTATTCCTAGAGGAGCAGGGATGAGGAACTCAGGATAATCCCCTGAGTGCAGAGACAGCAATTAAAAGAATATTTCCGACCCTGGGATAGCCAATCTTCTGCTGTTGTCTGGAACACACTGTTGCAGAATATAGATTCCTTCATGTCAGTTACCCCTAGCAAGGACATTTATCCATTAGAGGTCTGTATTTAATGAGCCTATGGACTTCTTAGGACTTAATTATTTCAGTAAATCCATATGATTTATTCCCAGACCATTGAGCCATGAACTATTTCTGCAGGAAATAAAGAAGGTACTAGAATTTAGTTGCTCTAAAGGAATATTACCAACCAGAAAAGTCTGCCTTTGAATAATCATAAAACATTCTGGGACATGGAGTCCAAGGGAGGTCAGAACAGACCAGGTCAAGGAACCAGTTTCAGACTATTATTATCTAATTCTCAGAGCTATGGTCAGGACACATGCTGAGGAGTGACAATGCTGACCCCAATTCTTGTACAATATGGAGGCATTTTTTTTAATGACTCATGATGTTAAAGCTAGAAGGGTATTTAGAGAGCATCCGAATGGACAACTGGAGTGTGACTTTTTTTTCTCAAATATAATCTCTGCTAACTTGTGACCAAACCAGGATTCAGAACTTGGCCCTAACTACCCATTTCATATTCTTGTCATTTCTTTGGTCTAGATTTGGCAACGGGTTTCTGTTTTATCGTGCCGTCAGCACAAAGTACAGAGCATGGGAGTTTTCAAGAAATGCATTTAGGGCTTCACCATGCTAAGGCTCTTCTTCAGCATTTTCCTTTTTTGCCTTCTCAGCCGTATCTTCCTTCCATCTCAGATGCTCCTTGAATTTATAGTGTCACACACACACACACACACACACACACACACACACACACACACACACACACGCTGCTCACATGGCGGTATCTATTCTGTGTAGGCCCTCATCAGATCAAGTTCCAAGTCTTTCTTATAGTTTCACTGTCCTATAAAAACTTACTAGTTTTGTGTACTAGTGAGTTCCTGTCACTTATAAACAAAAGCTGATAGTGCTTCGGATTCCAAAGAGGAAAAAAGTGAAAATTGTTCCTTCTTATTTATGAGCTAATAAGTAATTATCTAAGCACTCAATTATCCAGGAGAATAAATACATAGAAACCAATGAAGCAGATAAGCCTGTCACCTATAGGAAGATGAAAGATTTAATTTTTCAAAAATTAAAGCAAAGGGGTGAATAAATGCACTCTTTCAGTGACTTATGTAACTGTAACCCCTCTGTACATCACTTTTATAATAACAATTTTAAAAAAACTTTAAAAATGAAGCAAAACAGCAAATACAAGGTGGCATACTGTTTCATTTTTTAATTATCAACAAAAAGAAGCTTACACAATCAACTAACTAGAAAACAAAGTTCTCATGAAATTAGTTTGCTCTTACATTGACAGCCAAGGCAAGAATGTTTATTAATCTAACCAAAAAATTTCTCTAAGTATAGTTTTATGAAATATGAAAACATTGTATCCAGACACATAATCATTGCTAATAATAAAGCACTGACAATTCAGACCATGCAAAGACTAAGTATTATATACAAGCAGAAAGTTGATCCAAGAAAGCCCCAAATTGAGGCAGAATTCAATAGGCAGAAGCATCCATATACCTTGACATGTCTAATCTTCATGATATACATGTTGGGGCATAGTCTATCCATAAAGACAAGAATGTCAAAGCATGTCCTTGGACAACTGGAAACTTCCCCAGTGCTTCTGTGTTTCTGTGGGTGTAGGAAGAGGGGGAGAATTTGACAGATTGAGGAAACAATGTTCCAAAACTAGAAGACCAGATTGATCCAATTATTCCATCATTGCATTCCACACCAGCTCACTGTGCCTTAAACTAAATGTTATCTCCTGGTTTACTTTACTGAATACATCTGACATCTTTCATGAGTCAGCACAATTTTGCCTCCGCATCTCAAATGATCAAACCACAGAGCAGATTCAAACTTTTTATTACGAATATCTTTAGGTAAAGTTTAGTACTATTGGTTAACCACAGTGTAAATTCCCTCCCTTATGTCTTGCTTTTTGCACTCACTCATGTATTTATCCACTATCATCCAAAAGTTATTTGATTTCTAAGTTCTACGAATAGTATAGGTTAGAAATGTGAGCTCTAAAGTATCCGCTTTTGTGATCCATATCAACAAGATGGATTTTGTAATTCATACCCACTTACAAAACAATCTGGTTATCCAAACCAGTATAGTTGCTAGTCAAAGTTTAGACAATGAAGAATAAAATGTATTTGTCCAGAGTGACATCTTGCCAAGCTAGTACACAGAATGTTCAGCATTATCAACGACTTGGGGATAAGTAGCCAAGGCTTTTCCCAAGCACTTTTTTGTGGCAGGATCCCCAATGTTATCTTAATCCTCTCTCTATAGCTTCTTCAGGGAAAGCTTCCTTGACAAACACCAAGTCTTTCCCTTGTCTGGTTGAGCAGTTAGAGGACCAATAGAAACTTCTGTGGTCTTGGTATCCATCAACTCAAAGAGCACCTTCTGCAGGGAGTATAAAGGATTAGGGTAGGCAGGTCCATGTACTACTGGAAGTTGGGGTATCATGCCCACAGCAGCTACTGGACACTGAAGCTACCAACAGCCGACATTTCTAATAAAAACCATGAAAGGCAGCCTTTTCCAGCACCCATGAACCAATCCATCGATGGTCCTCACCTTTTTCAGTCATTACAACTTGACTGTTCCTTCCCCTCCTGAGATGGCTGATAGGCAATGAGCATCCAAGGCTGACAGCCACAAATTAATTTGATCGATTTATTTTCTGCATTCCATGTTTCAGATGCAAATGCTTTCTCCATCCTAATGGAGTTCATTTATACTCCCCCATTCTCAGAAAACAAATTTCTAGCTCCTAACAGAATTCTTTTGCTGAAGGTCAGAAACAAATGTTCCCATCCATCTCCCTTCACCTTTCTCAATGGTATCAAGTTGTTTTCCTTTTTAATTTCAAATCAAAACAAGGATTGTTGGCTGAGGAGTGAAGGAACTATGAGAAAGAGAGGAAGCAATTGGAACTTGGAGTTTTCTGCTGAAACAAAAGTTAACATACCCCTCATGAGAGGTATGAAGCAAAGAAATAAAAATCTCTTCTGATTTTACATGGAAGAGCAATTTTCAGTAATTCCTTAACTGAAGTAAGAACACCATTAGGCAAGGACTATTAATTTACCATTTTTAGACAAGTGGAATCCAGCGCTTAATTTGTCTATATTTTTGCTCACTTGAGACCAAACTCTGTCCTTGACTGGTAACTAGCCCAGTCCAAAGAGGAAATTAAATATAGCTGGTCAAGAATACAAATAGTTAATTTGATTTTCTCATGGGCTTAAACTAAATCTTCATTAAAGATGATTTCTTATCAACTTTTACTTAACACTGAAATCCACACATTTCTGAGAAGTGAGAGAGAGGGGGAAAAAAAGCTGATATTCATTTGATACCTAACACTTTGCTCAGCCATGTGTGAAAAATGACCTCCTGTCATCTAGTGTTAATGGTGGCCTTATTTGTGGAGCTGTTAGAACCAGATGGGGGAGCTCTGAGGGGAAGGTGGCAGAGCTGTGCAGGGTGAGGTGAGTAGGAAGTTCACTGTTCTATTATCCCCTACCTTGGGGTCCAGTTGAAGCAAGATGACAAGAGAAAACAAGTGGATATGTGTATCATATAGCTCCCATTTCTATTACATAAATAATACCCTACACACAAGTGTTCATGCCTGCTTTTATCTTAAACACTATTAGATATTCATGGCATGAAGTGGTCAAAGGGGAGATGAATGTAAACCAAGTCACTTTGGAAACAAATGCCCACATCTGTGTGTCAGGAGAAGGCAAACAGGGCTCTTCCTGCCCCTGAGATGTTCAACTTTGGTGACTCCACATACTGTAGAGAGATGTGTCCTACATAACCAATACCACTGATGGTCTGTGAAGACAAGGAGGTCATCTAAAAGGAATACAGTAAAACAGTGGAGAAGAAATAATAAGAACTGGCATTTGGAAAAAAGACAATAGGTAAGGAGAAAACATCCCTAGGCTTTTGCAAGAGAACAGTCAACATTGGTTTCTCTAACCTCCACTTGGGAATGTTTTTGTGCCTAACCATGACTGTGACACAGAAGTGTGTGTATTTCCATTACTCTGAGCTTTTGCAATTCATATAAAATCCAAAGCTTCAATTGATTTCTATGGAAGCCACCAGACCTTGGCTATTATCCTCTTTGGTTTTTGTTTTCCATGAAGCAGAACAAAGAGTAAATTAGGTCTTGGGTTTCTGTGTTTCTTTACAAATCTGAGTTCACGTGGTAAATAATGGAAAACACATTTTAGATGTGAAGAATACATAACAAAAGTTTCTTTTAAGCATTACAGAGGAACAAATGCCTTCTCATCCTAATGCAACTCAATAGACAAAGATTCCAGAGTCAGGCCCTCACAAGTGAAACAACCAATTTCTTGAGAAATAAAGAGGCAGTAATCACTGAGGTGTCAAAAAGTCATCTAGAGCCCAGGTACTCCTTTTGTGTTGAATTTTAGCTCCTGAGTCAGAAGAACTATGATGTTTTTCTGACCTATTCTGGAAAGTAAAAAAAAAAAAAAAAGGATCTGTCAAAAAATCTTCCTTATTTGCAATTAACATCTTATCTCTTCTTTTTATTGGAAGTCCTATGACACAGGGAAAGAAATTGCCACCAGTAAGTATAGAACAGAACACCTTTTCAGTGATATTGGGTTGATTAGTAAGATTCAATTACTGGGAAGCAATCTTGTGTTAGAGTCCTAAAATTGGGCTTGGAAGTGAGCAGTTTTCAAGGGAAAATGAATGATAGTTCACCTACAAATTATAAGTCCTAATTCTCCAAAGAATATCCACTAGAAATCACCCTGTACAAAAAAAAATAAAGTTCAAAACCTTAAGGCAACCCTTTCCGAAAAGCAGCTCACTTAACATGGTGATGCCCACATGGGTCAGAGATACATAGCAATTCACAACAACAAAACAAAACAATAAAATAAAATAAAATTATTTGGGAGAGAAAAGTAAATCAAGCAACTAGTGGCTAGTGAAAGATGAGCTTGAGAAGAAGGGAAAAATAATTTAAAAAGAAAAAAAATGAAGCCAAGCGCTGTGCCTCATACCTGTAATCCTAGCTACTCAGGAGGCTGAGATCGGTCCCGAAGTGGTTCTGTGGTTCAAGGTGTAGAGCAATAGCCTTGAGCTGAAGAGCTCAGAGCCAGTGCCTAGGCCTAGAGTTCAAGCTTCATGACAGACAAAAAAAAAAGGGTGAACTTCTAAATCTGATGAAGGTTGAAGGCTGTTGATCAATTATATTGAGGGGGAACAATTCAGAAAATCTCAGGATTACCATGAGTATTGTTACTTCTGTGAACCAAGATCTAATTATCTTCTTTCCAATCACAATAACATTGCATTTCCTCATCTCCTGTGGTTGGTTGGGGTCAAGTAAATAGTTCTGGGTAATAGATTTGGTGTGGAAATATGAGTGGAAAACTAAGTGTTATTTCTTTGATGAAATTAAGCTACTCTAGAATTTGCTGTCCCTCTGGTATATATGCTGAGAAATGCAGATAGTAACACCAAGATTTTGAAGGATATTTAGTTACTACCCATAAGCTATCTCTTTTCTAGCTCCTAAACCAACCTTTCATTCACTAAGAGAAATGCAAAGTTGTGCAGTATCCAGATATTTCTCTTACAGAAAAGGAAAGAAATGCAGTATGTAAAATTGGTACTATATCTTTCAAGTGTGTGTCTGTCTTCCAGTATAAACCCAAAGTGACCAGAGAATCATCTAGGAATATGTACACTTACTTTTTTTTTTTTTGTCAGTCCTGGGCTTGAGCTCAGGGCCTGAGCACTGTCCTTGGACTTTCTCAAGGCTAGAGCTCTACCACTTGAGCCTCAGCACCACTTCCGGCTTTTTTCTATGTATGTGGTACCAAGGAATTGAACCCGGGTCTTCGTGCATGCTAGGCAAGCACTTTAACTACTAGGCCAAACTCCCGGCCCCTACACTTACTTTTGCTGAATTACAGCTAAACACATGTCCACTATGAAAAAATGAAGAAAAAAACACATACTCAAACCTTAAGAAGACAACTGAAAGAAAAAGAAGCCTGGTGGTATTTGCTTCATTTCTGATTTTACATCCATGTTCCTGAAGAAGAGTTAAAAGATATTCTGATAGTTATACATATGTGTGTACATAAGATGATACATAGGCCCTTGGATTATGATAAAGGATCACCAGGATCCTGAAAAGAAGTATCTTTCTGCAGAGCAAAAAGAGAATATTGTGGGTATACTCTTTGACAAGCAAGAGAGCCACAATGCACTATGTGAAGGAAAAGAGAGAAGAGCTAGGAACATACCTTCAAATCTATGTATTGACTATAGCTTAAAGGAATTATGGCATTCACACATTCTCACAGGAGCAAAAATTGGCTCTTGAGAGGACAATGAAAAAAAATTAAGCAATTAAAATGGTGTGTTAGAGGTTCTTATCAGGCACTCCTTTGAGTGAGGCAAGCTGACTACTAAGATGCCACAAGCAAGGTAAGGATGGCAGTTATGATTTTTCAAAGCCCTCTGTCCACAAGCTCATAGCAGAAGCATATTGTTCACAGCCTGGCATCTTGGCCATAGTATACCTTCACATTTTCTCCCTCAGCAGAAGGTCCTTCTTCAATCCTGTCTTCCCGTGGCAGGAGACTATCCAATGCTGGTATCAGCCCATCACCCTCTGTCCTTCAGCTGTGTCCATTTATATCCTTTTTTAGACCAAAAGGACATTTTCCCAAGGATAGCCACACAAAGCCACACATGATCACCCTGTCTCGAGACTACCCTGCAGGAATACCTGAGTGAGTGCATGCATACATGACTCAAGGTTACATGGCTAGACTGAAATCAGCTGAATCTCAGTTCTTGGGAAGTACAGGAGCTGAGCCTCCCAGAATGTATGGTGAGCAAAGCCTGACATTTATCCTATGAATGGCCATATAAAAGATTACAGTACCAAGCAGATATGTGGTACATCTGTGGAATTAACGTGTCATGATGGGACTAATTAAGATTTTTAAAAATGTTTTACAAAGACTCTTTACAGGGATACTAGTAAAATGCTGATTTAGACAAATATTGTGATTTTTAGGGAAATAAATGTTAAATGATCGAGAAAAAAATTAGCTGTCAAACAAAGTTACTAAGAAATGCTATCGAGAACTAAAGCTAACCTCAAAAGTCACTCTGTTTGAAGTGCTAGTGACTATCTGTCATCCTAACTACTTAGGAGCCTGAGATCTAAAATTCATGGTTCAAGGCTAGCCGAAGCAGGAAAGTCAGTGAGACTTTTATCTTTAATAAACTACTCAGACAAAGCTGGAAGTGGTGCTGTGGCTCTAATGGTAGAGCACTAATTTTCAATAGAATATAGCACAGTACAGTGCTAAAGCCCTGAGTTTAAACCCAAGACCAGCACTAAAACAATAACAAAAGCAGTCACTCTGAGTCTTGGTGAGTGAGTTCCATGAGCCCCTTCTTTCATGTCCATAAATACCTTAGAAGTTTGTCAGAGAATGCCCACCTTGTTTCCTCTTACTCAGCAATGATAACCAGAGCTTTACACTTTAAACTTGTAAAACCTCAACCATGGAATTATTACCACTAATTCTTTGAACTCTTATTTTAAATCTTTTAAGAACTCTCCAGTACATGAGGGTCTGTGGCCTACATTCCTTTCCTTTGATGTAATCCAAAAGGTTAATAGCCTTTTTTTTTCAATACTTTTTTAAAAATCTTTATATTTCTATATCATCTAACAGATGATAATGAAATGCAGAGCAAGAATCACCTATTTGTTTCCTACTCTGTTTTAACAAAGCCATTGCATAAGATCATTCAAGACTGTCAAAAATGTTCTCATTCTAAGTAATATGGATATAGTTAGTTTATAGAGAAACTAGAATAAATATTCTATTGCTATTAAACATTTAAGATTAACCAAAAGTTTATATTTATTAATAAAATGACAGTGCTACCAAGTTGTGTAAATCACAGACAACAACCAATGTCAAATTTCCTTTTCATTTTGAGTTTAATTACAATTTATATTTAATCCTTTAAACCAAAGAGATCCAAGTTCATTCTACCTTTTACCTGAATTCAGAAGGTTGATCTTACTAAATGGCTACTCTTACTATTATCTTAAAAGAAAAGAAGACATCAGTTAATCAGCTTCAGATTTTCTAGAGAATAAATTGATAGGTAAAGAATGCTTCATTTCAATGTTTCCCTGCTAAGTATACCTCTCTGAGGAATTACATGGGAACAGGAGACTGTAAACTTACTGTTGCTGCATCTTAGCCAATAAATGTAGCCATTAAACCTAGGTCTCACAGACTCACTGTCCCACACAACATGAAGCAAGCCATTTCATTTCCCTTGGACACAGATTTTTGCATCTGGGGGATGATGAAAATAAAGAGCTTCCACATACACTTCACAAGGTAGCGATGAAAATTCATCTGAAGTATACTTTGTAAATTGAAATAATCTATGCCCATCTGAGGCCTTATTTTGGGCTCAGAGAACAACCTCCTGAGAACAGATTCTGCTTTTGGCACCTAATCCTTCTGTTTACCACACAGTGCTGTTTGGCTTGATCCATAGATAAGTAGAAGTAAAAAAAATGTATATATGCAATAACATGGAAATAACAAAAGATAAAAATAAATGGAAATAAACAGATGATCTCTAAATGTGGTTATATCATCCATATGCATATTGAATCATCAACCTGATTGAACTTCCTAGTATGTAAAGTCAAAGGAAAGCATGTCAGACCCATGCTTGGCATTGACAGTAAAACAAACAAACAGACAAACAAGAAAACAAAAAACCCTACTGAAACATGGCTCCATGGAGGGACCTCTGGATAGGGAGTTCATGTTCTCTACCACATTCTATAAAACATGCAACACTGAGGATTTATTTTGTATAACCCCAATAGATGCATTCAAAAAAATCCATTCCATAAAGAACACAGGCCCTGAATGCAAAAATCACGACTAGCACATAAAATGGGGGTGGGGGAAGAAACAGACACAGAGAGATGGAAAATTCATATTTTACTATCTAAAGCTATAGAACACTCACAAGTGTAAAAAACTAAAAAAGAAAGAAAGAAGGAAAGAAAGAAAGAAAGAAAGAAAGAAAAAAAGAAAGAAAGAAAGAAAGAAAGAAAGAAAGAAAGAAAAACAGAAAGAAAAACAGAAAGACAGAAAGAAAGAAAAAGAAACTTCTTGGTTATGTTGCATGTGCTTGGCTAGCATGCATGCAGCCATGGTTTCCATTCCTCAGTACCACATAACCAGAAAAAGGCAAAAGTGAGATTGTGTCTAAAGTGGCCAAGTAAAAGAAGCTCAGGGACAGTGCCAAGGCCCTAAATTTAAGCCCCAGGACTAGCAAAGCAAAACAAAACAACAACAAACACACAAAACACCCCTCATTCCACAAAATCTCACTTCTTTTAGAGGTTATTGGGGATCATATCCAGGGTTTCTCAATTGCTAAACAAATGCCTTAGTTCTTGTCCCTAGTTGTTGTCTCAATTCTCTGCAGATGGTATAGGAAGCACTAAGCTTTACAATTCATTTTAAACAAGTTTAAGAGTTACAACTTCTCTGCTGCCTTCATTTCACTGAACATGAATCGAGGCCATCTAGAAGGCAAAGGTTTCCATTGACAGATCCAACTTCCTGGAGGGCACAACAAGTGGCCTGTCATCTCCACCACTGAGCAGTCATAGCACCAAATGTCCCTACCCTACATTATTATCATGCTCCTTTCTCAGCCACCACTGCTTGGTGGGCCTTTCTATCTCAAATAGCAAATTCTGTGCCTCAATTTTACTTTCCTTCTTGTGTCACTAAATTCAGAGCTGGAAACCCAGTAGGTGTTGGATGTTGCCTTAGTAGTAGATGTAGTTGAGTAAAAACAAATTTAGCACTTCCAACTGAAATTTGAACGTGTAGCCACAGTGCCAAATTCCTGTATCACTCCTTAGTTCCTGGCAGTAAGCAACCCTGACAGAGAACAATAATGACATTCCTACAACGTAGATGATGGCTCAGGGCCAAGTGGTATTTTTCAATAAAGTTCAGCTGCAATAAAGAAAACATTGGCACTTTCACCTTCATTCATTCTCTTATATTTCAAAGGTGTTCCACAAATATAAAATTATAAAATAAGTAAATGTGTTACCAATTTTTCTCTGGAAACTTGAAAGCCAATTTAACAAGCAAAGTCATTTTATATTATGATGGCTATGAAATACGCACAAAAAATTCTAAGTGTGAAGAATGTTTCATTTTATCTATAACTAATAAACATTAATTCTCAAGGTACTACCAAAAAAAAGGATTAAAAAGGATTTTAGGCCTGGGAGTTTGGCTTGCCTAGCATGCACAAATACCAGGGTTTGATTCCTCATTACCACTTGTATAGAAAAAGCTGAATGTGGTGCTGTGGGCTCAAGTGGTAGAGCTCTAACCTTGAGGAATGTCTAAGGACAGTGCATGGGCCCTGAGTTCAAGCTCCAGGACTGGCAAAAAAAAAGTATTTTAAAAATTCCAAAATGAAAATGAAAGAATTGCTTTCATGATGATACTAGTAATGGTGATAATTGTCTTGGGTTATGGCAAAGATGATGGTGGTATGGTAAGGATGTAGGGAATCATGGTGGTATCAGTGATAAGAATAAGGATAAGGATGATGATGATGATGATGATGGTAATGCAGTTGACAATGATGGTAATAGTGACAGTTAAGACCATAATGGTGATGATGGTAAGAGCACTTATTACATAGGAGGCACTTGTTCAGTGCCTCATACAAATTTCATTTAATCATTTCTGCAATTCTATGAGGCAGATACTAAGGAGAAACTAAGGTACAAATTGGTACACTGCCATTATAATCTGACAAATATCTGATCCATTGGGTTCTCTAATTTTAGGCTAGCCTCTGTGAAGAAGAATCAATGTCCAGTAAACACACTGGACATTGAAGTGGGCCACTTACCCTTTTAACTATTATACGTGGTTTTCTTTTCTTTTTTCTTTTTTTTTTTTTTGCCAGTCCTGGGCCTGAACCCTGTCCTTGGACTTTCTCAAGGCTAGAGCTTCACCACTTGAGCCTCAGCACCACTTCCAGCTTTTTTCTATGCATGTAGTACTGAGGAATTGAACACAGGTCTTTGTGCATGCTAGGCAAGCACTCTAACACTAAGGCCAAACTCCCAGCCCCAACTATTCTACGTGTTTTATGTACGTGAATAAAATTATTATTATTCTCCATCATGCAGGGATAGAAAGGAAGAGACTAAGTTTATACAATCACACAGATAGTTTGTGAAGGAAAGACTCATACGCAAGGAAGCATGGCTTTTGCCCCCTCTTTTTGTAGTGGTGTGTTCTTCTTCTCACTGTTTGAAAGAGAAAAAAAGTATAGAAGGTATGCTCGGCTTCCTCTCTCACTCTGGATCTGGGCAGGAATTTATCTCTACTAAAGCAGCCTTCTCGCTGCCTCCTTGCTTTCTGTCTTGCTTGAAGCTCTTTCCTCCATGTAGCAATGAAGAGAGACTAGACAGGACCTATCTACAAAGCAGTTCTACTTCTAACACTCCCATAGCTAAACTCTTTAGTCTCTCACCTTTGCCCTCAGCAAATACCCGAAGTCCTTGAACTCACCCTTTCAGGATCTATCTACTCTTTCTTCTCTTTGGCACTCTGTCCATACATTGTATTCTTTACTCCATAGTCTCTAAACTGCCTGAGGTTTCCAGAAACACTATGTTTGCCCTCACACTGGTCTTCCTATGTGGTATAGCTTTTTCTAAAGGACTATTTTCATTTTATCCAATTTATACTCATCCTTTAGGATTAAGCTTAAAGGTGGCCTCCTACAGAAAGCCTCCCCTGACTCCTCTAAGCAATAACTCATCCTAATTATTGTTAGGGGTCTAAGAGAATAGTCATGAAGCCCACTAGAAACCAGTCATGCTTCCATGCTAACCCTTCCACAGCAACTGTCTCATGCTCTATCATAATCAAACAGAACTGAGAGTCATTTTGATGGGTCCTTTGTTCTCAAAGAATTTTCAGGTGTATACTAATAATAAAGCTGTGTTCTTGTAACTTTTTTGGGAATACGTGACATGTATTTGGAACCAAATAGAACTATAAATTGCCAGGCTGAGGATAGTCCTCCACATTTCCCTTGAGGCTGTTTCACAGATCCTTTATAACTGGTTCAAACAGCTGCAGCATTCTCAAAAACTGGTACAACACTTAGAGTCAACTTTTTAGTTAACTTGAATAGCAAGAATAGCTACAGGAAAAAGCACCTGGAAATTCTCATAGCCAGATATGTTGGTGGAGAAAGAGGTAGAAAAAAATACCTGAAAAATCGAGCCATTGAAATTGTTTTTGCAAAAAAAAAATTAGAAATAATTTGTTGGACTTGGAAATGACTTGGATCATCTTTCCTACATTTGAAGTATATGCCCATACGTACATGAAGTAAAATAACTTCAGCTATTACCCCATTAGTGTTCCCTTTCTCCTGTCCATCCCTGGATTAGCCCTATTGCTTTAGATCAATGGAAGACAGACATCAACTTTCAGTTCTGAGAAACAAGGAGGCAAACATTGGTATACATGATGTTCGGTCTTCATTTATGCTTCATTATCAATACCACACAGTCACGTATGCACACCAGGGACTGCTGGCCCACTGAAAATATATTTAAATTAGATAATTATGTTTAATCAATGTTTTAATTAGAGAAGATGTGCCATAATATATGTTACTTACTCCCCAAGTGTGAGAAAAGAAAAACAAGCTATTATTCAGTCCATGAAATAGGTTAAGCCCTCTGCTTAGGCGTTCTGCAAATGAGCAAGACCTAATTCCTTACTCCACAACAATCCATATCCTATCTGCCATCTAGTTCCAACCCAAACTGCCTGTAATCAGAAAGCTTCAGTTGATTCTAATTATCGTGTGTGTGTGTGTGTGTGTGTGTGTGTGTGTGTGTGTGTGCGCGCGTGCGCGCACGCGTGGCTTAGTCCCCAATCTCCATGGAATATTTTATTCAGAGCAACAAGCCATCAGAAAAGACTTGGTGTCTTCATAAGTGTTTCCAACTCCAGCACTCATGCCCTGTCAACAATCTTGAGCTAATCCATGTCCTCGTGGCCCTTCAAAGGAAAATAACTTCCCTGAACCTGTCTTCCTAAGTCAATACATACATCTGGTTCTGATGGTTCTCAGAGGTAATCCATGGCCATTTGTTTTAAAAACTGCTTTCATTTAGAATTCATCCCAGTCCAGGCACTGATCTAAGAACTTTTTGCATCACTCAACCGAATCCATATCACAGCCTTCAGAGCTAAACATGATTACTAGTTTAACCTTACTAGAAAGAAATAAAGGAGACCAAGAGACAGTATGTCATCCAATATCTAGTTGCTACTGTATTTAAGAACCTTGATTTAAAAACAGGAAGGCTGCCTTTGATCTTCCTTGTTTTATTATTGTTGTAGGCAAAAGTCTAAGATGCTTCCAAGATTCCTGCCCTCTGGTACACATATGCTATAGAATTCCTCCTTTTAATAAGAATGAGAATTTTTTTAATATCAAGGGATTGCCAGTTCTTTCTTGAGTAACCAATCAGATGGTTTTAATATGTGCCAATGGAAAACAAATATCATTTCTCTACCTTTCCTTCAATCTAGTTCTAATCTAGCTCCTGACCGTTGCTTTTTATTCCTCTTTCTAGGCTAGCAGTATTTTCTTGGATTAGAACAGGGATTTCTTAGCCATTACTTAATTCTTCCCCTTCAGCTTCCCATTAGTCCATCTAGATTCTTAAAATCCTGGCATGGAATGCCCAGCCAGAGTTCCCTTATCTTAAGGGCCTTTTCAAGAAGGAACCATACAATAGGGTGGGAAGGAGTTACTAAATGTTATGTCTGCCACAGAAAACAGCCCCTCCTCCTTTCTCTTCACATTCCTGGAACCAGTAGTCACTTGACTGTGAGTCAGACTCTGAGGTCACTTCTTCGTCCTTAGAGGCCACATCCTGGACTGTCCTGGTCACACCTCCCTCAGACAAAGAGATTCTCTAGGCTCTGAGATCACTTCCACATCCACTGTGCTCCTACCTCCTGCTTTCCCTATAGAGTCTGGCTCAATCCAAGTCTCCTCCTCTTTTTCGCTTTCTCTTTCCCCTCTGTTTCTGGTTGCTCTGGTCTTGTGGGGGCCTGCAGTTTGCTCTCCCCTCAATAAACTCTTTTCTGTTTGAACCATGTAGCAGGTTTCCTTTCCATTCCTTTCCAGTTAACCTTACACTAAACTGTTACGAAGAGATCCATAGCTCTGAATATGTTTTCTAGCCACCATAGGGTTTTGCTTGTTTGTTGAGGGGATTATGGGTACCAACCTACGAAGGAGAAACAGATCCTGACACATAACAGTCTACCATTTTCTGCATCCTCCTGATTTTCTCCATGTGTACTATTTTTCAGTGAGATTCTGGTCAACACAAAAAGTTCTCATGGTCATAAGTGTAAACTCAGCAACCAGTGCTCTAGAAAGCTAATCCTTACACTATCTAATGTGTGTTTAGAGGGACAACATTTAAGCACTGTGCCTTTCAGACCACTTTCCTCTGAAATCAGTAGCCTAGGAAAATTATTTCTACAAATTCTATATATTCTGCAGTTAGACATATTAAGCCTAACATTTTACAGTTATCAGATTTATTTCCATTTGCTAGAAGCCTGAGCAAATAACTGGATCAAGAAGAACTATCTCACCCTATCCAAATGCATATCCATCTGTGTAGCTACCGTTTGTTTCTTCTTCAAAGGCATACGAGGGAGGATCATGGCTGAGATTTCACAAAATAAGCTGGTTCCTGATCCAAATGAGAAGCCTAGTGGACCCTTCTAATCTCTAGATGCCAAACACCCTGGATCTGAGAACATAGTAAAAGAACCAAAAACCACCTTTGGGAGAAGAGGACGAAACAAAACAAACAAAAAAAACCCAGAAGATCAAATGGTGGATTGGAAGTTTAATTTGGAAACAATAAAAGAAAATAGAATTGTCTTATAATTTGTCCTTGTGTTGACTTCCTTCATTTCTTCCAAGGACTATAGAAAGATGGCAGGTTTAGTGGGCAGATACATCTGCAGAGAGAACTCTGGGAAGATGAAGGACTCTTAGCTCATGAAAATTATACTACAGCCATGCCTGTGTCTCATGCCTATAACCCTACATATTTAGGAAGCTGAGATATGATGATTGTGATTCAAATGCAGCCAAGAAAAGAAAGTCAGTAGATTCTTACCTCCAATTAATTACCAACAAACAGAGGTAGAGTTGTGGATGAAGTTGTGGAGTGTTGACTTTGAATGAAAAATCTCAGTGACTGTGCCTAGATCTTGAATTCAAGCCCTAGGATGAGCTCATGCATGCATGTACACACACACACACACACACACACACACACACACACACACACACACACACACAAGCTTACAAATACCATAACCAGGGGATTAAACATCATTATTTCTCAGTAAGAAAACAGAATGCTGAAAGAAGTGACAAAGATAAAGGAGAAGGGGTATTAAGATCCGAGAAGTAACATACCCATTACTGGACAAATGTAACTGTAACCCCTCTATACATTATTCCAACAGTAAAATATAATTTAAAAAGATACAAACTGTTTTGTTAAATGGCAACTTCATTATACAACTACTTAAAAAGATTTTTTTTAAAGTCTGGAAAAGGAAGAAATAAATGTTTGAATAATAAATGATGGACAAGTCCTAAATATCAAACAGAAAGCAGGTATCCACAAATATTTTAGGATAGTGGTACCTGCTCTAGACCTGGCCTTTCTATTGACTGGCAAATTGCAGAGTTGGACACAGTCCTAGATCTCTGATTTTACTGCTCTGTTTTTCTTTGTGTTGGCACTACAAAACCTCAGAGGAAAAATAATGAGTTATGATAAGCAGGGAATTTCACACATATCAATTGTCCAAAAGGCTCTCCAACTTTCAGTTCAGCATTTGAGTATAGTGACCATTATTGATATGCCTCCAAACCCCGTAGATTTCTTTTCAGCTTTGGCATGACCCTTCCCTATCTGTATGCTTGACACAGCTCTCTGAGGACTGGCTGATACAGTGAGGTTTAGCACTACTTCTGGAGTGAAGCTGAGTTGGAGTAAACATCACAACTTTGCTGTTATTTACAGTTCATTGTTTTGCTAATTCCATTCCATGACAGCACCTTCCCTAGAACACTTTCATCCTAAGTCCCTTATCCCCACATCTTTGTCTTATTTTTGGAGAGTTCAAGAAATAACTTCATGAATGCATTTTAAATTCTGATACTGCAGTCCTTCCCTCAAGTTACCTTATTTAATGCATGTCCCTTTCATCAATACTTTAGGGAGCTACCAGGTCCGATTCATATTGTTTTTTGTGCTTGAGCTGGTGAAGAACTGAAGCAGTTCTGCATCCATGACTTTCAATGACACACATGGATTTTTGTAGAAAATGTCTAGTGGGGGTTGTTAACAATGTGATGTCAGTTTTTCTCATTTAGTTAACTGGTCAAATGAATATGGCTCTATCTACCAGAAGGGAAGAGTTACTGACATATTTTTGATTGTGCAGAACCAAGTTATTCTCTTTCTGAGAGGTTGAAAGCATTCTGATTACTACAAATAATAGGACTGATAGTAGTCTAAGCAATCAAGTGTATCAGGGATATAAAAATCAAGATGTAATTGATCCTTGTATCAGCATTACTCCAAATAAAGCAGAAATTGCAATCTTTGGACCTATTCAGTTTCCCATTAAGTGGAAAGACTAAACCAAAATAGAAGGATGTGATATTTAACAAGAATCTCTAGCTGGCTGAAGAGAGATTCATTATATTTGAATGCATCTTAGAAAGAAGGAATCAGAGTGAATGTCTCTACAGACATTCTCCCCTTTTAGCTGTAAATAAATAAACAAATCTACAGACTATCTAATCTTGTTCGAAAATGAGCATCCCCCAAGAAGGACAGTAAGTTTCAATGGAAAAAAGTTTATTTAAAGAAATGAAGCACTGGCAGGACTCTTGGTGGCTCATGCCTAGCTGCTCAGAAGACTGAGATCTGAGAATGATGGTTTGAAGCCATCCAAGGCAGAAAAATACCTGTAAGACTCTTATCTCCAAATAGCCACTCAAAAAAAGAAAGTGGCATTATTGCTCGACTGGTAGAGCTCTACCCATGAGCACAAGAAGACTCAGGGACATAACCCAGGTCCTGAGTTCAAGCAGGCAGAACTACAAATAAAAAAGAAAGAAAGGAAGGAAGGAGGGAAGGAAGGAAGGAAGGAAAGAAGGAAGGAAGGAAGGAAGGAAGGAAGGAAGGAAGGAAGGAAGGAAGGAAGGAAGATTGTTGAAAGACAGATTTCCTGAAATCTATAGGAATTTTATAATGCATGACTTGAAGCTATAGCTCATGAAAGATTGTCCCAGAAGTACTGATATATGGTGTTTTGTATGTATCCTGTGAAGGAAGAAGTAAGCAGGAATAGAGGAAAGGGAGAAAGAGAGACAGACGAACAGAAAGAAAGAAAGAAAGAAAGAAAGAAAGAAAGAAAGAAAGAAAGAAAGAAAGAATTGCATAGAGAGAACAAAATTATGTAAGTTCTTTTCAAATGTTTGTGTATATTCAGCTGTATACGACTGTCCAGCCTCTGAATGACACTAAGTTTTTCAAAATCTTTTTACTTTGTGTTTCATTGAGGTATTACATAAAGAAGCTCATGCTTGATGTGATAACTCACCCTTGCAGTTCCTGCTATTAGAGCAGTAGAGATATCAGGGAGTTCATGGTTTGATATCAACCTGGGAAAAAAATTAGCAAGACCCTCAATTTGACCAATAAGCTGAACTGATGGCACAGGACTATCACCCCAGGTGCACAGAAGACATAAATAGAAGGGTGGTTGCCTGGGCCATGTCATGGGAGTGGGGAATGCAAGAGTCTATTTGGAAAAATAAATAGAAGTGAAGGCTGGGAGTATAGTTCAGGTGGTAGAGTACTTGTGTTGAAAATAGACAAACCAAACCTGAGTCCATACACCCTTACCACCATAAAGAAAAGAGTTCACAAGACAATGTGTTGGAAATGAACCTTATAACTTGGGAGGGGGAAGAGCGGAGGAAAAGTGGGAGAAAAACATGGGAAGGGGTAACAATGTTCAAGAAGTAATGTACTCACTACTTTATGAACGTACCTGTAACCCCTCTATACTTCACCATAATAAAATAAAATAAAAAGACAAGAAGAAAAAGAAATTCCTGTTGCATCCTGCATTATTCATTTATACTTAGCAAATTATGGTTTCATAGTCACACAATGGGTGTTGGGTTGAAGACTGTACCACTGGTTTAATGGATGGATAATGGTGATAGGTGGATGATGGATGGTGGGTACGTAGTTGAATGGGTAGACAAATGAGAGTATGGAAAATTAACAAGTCATTGGATATCTGGATGATGGAGAATAGCAAGATACTAATCAAAAGAATAGAAGGAGTTCTCTGTACAAAAGGAATGAAAGTTAGCTTTTCTTCCTATGCCTTTGTCATGTCCATTCCTTTGTATCTCTAGTCTTTTAGACTGGTGTGTTCTTCTCAATCAAATATGCATTCAAGACAGAAACTGATAAGTTCCATTTCCATGAAGACTGATAGAATTTAACTGAATTACACATTTATTTCTAAATTAAGCAATGTAACAAAATGACTCCAAAGATAAAAATGCATGGCCTGGGAGTTGGGCCTAGTGAGAGAGTGCTTGCCCAGCATGCATGAAGACCTGGGTTCAACTCCTTGGTACCACATACATAGAAACAGCTGGAAATGGTGCTGTGGCTCATGTGGTAGAGCTCTAACCTTGAAAAAGCCCAAAGACTGTGCTCAGACCTGAATTCAAGGCCCAGAATTGGAAGAAAAAAAGTGCAGAACCTCAAGCCTCAAGCACATACCCACCAAGTTCATTGCAGCAGGAACATAGCATTGCATCATACCAAGAGACAAGGTATAGACATACAATGAGAACTTGTATCCAGAGAAATGTCAAAGAGTCTGAGTTTGAGAAAAACTATTTTAACTGTCTCTTGGCTAATGTCTACATTTTAGGGGCTACAGGAGTTGTTATGTAAACAAGCCACACTGGCCATTAGTAAAGACAGAAAGTAGAAATTCCTTCCTAGAACTCTTGAAATTTTTCTCTACCATAGATTTATCTCAATTTCACTTTACTAACTGCTTGATGTACAACTTCATTGTAAATGGATTTTGATTATAGGTGAATGCAGACTGAACAACCTGAATGACTGGCAAGGTGTTATTTTACATTGTGAATGTAGATATCTCACAGATTATATATATATATATATATATATATATATATATATATATATGTATGTATGTATCAACAACAACAGAAAAAGAGAGAGATCCCACTATGAGTTAGAAGCCAGTTCACCCAAACCTACTATTTAGGAAGAAAGGTGTCAAATTGTCAAATCCAGCACCTGCAAATATATCAGATATATCAGGGATGATGTGAAAACATTAAATCAAACATACAAAAAAGTCAGTGAAAATGTTTTTGCATTTAAGAGAGAAATGAGGCATGGAATATTGAAATGTTGGCAGAGTTACCACAGTTTGTCAACAATGTCCATTTATCTGAGCAAGATCTCTTTAAATAGGAAATCAATATGAATATTTTTACTGGATGGTCTTCACTACCTCCCTCTACTCTTAGAAAAATGCTTCATATATTTGCTCTAAATAAGCACTATGTTGAAAGGGGCCTTATGGAATATCCACTTGGCAGAAACAAAGGAATAGAAGGAAAAGTCAAGACCAAGGGAATTTTTTTTTGTCAGAAATGAGGTTGTTATTTGCCTCATTAAAATCATAATAATGATGTGTAACAGAGCTGTGAAAACAGGAAGAATTTAGTCAGGCACAGGTGTCACAGAAAATTATTGCTCTGCTAAAGCAGGTTGGCTCATCAGTAATATCACAGAGATCACAGCAATGTTAAAAATAGGAAGGTTTGCTCCTGCTTTGCAGCAGTATGTGCTAAAGGCAAAGAGAAGAAGAATGTTTTGTGAAAGACCCCTAGAATAGGGGAAGTGAGGCTGTTGCTCAAGGGGTAGATGGTAGCCTTGAGATAAAGGGCTCAGGGAATAGTACCTAAACCCAGAGTTCAAGCCCCAGGACCCACCAAAAAAAAAATGCTGCATGACTGTACTCATATAAACGTAACCTGTTAAGGGTGTTCTTTGTATTCTCTGCAATACATATGGAAGTTTAGGGGTAAGCCATTCTTTGTGATCTTCTGCCAAGTAACTCAGTCCATAACTGCTTAAGGAGAGAAATGCCATCAGAAAATACTTCTAGTCCTTGTTCTGGGCCTAGTCTAACTCTAGATAAATGTAGTCTGAGGTTGTGGTTCAAGAATCACCTACAAGGCCAGGAGTTTGGCCTAGTGGTAGAGTGCTTATCTAGCATGCACGAAGACCTGGGTTCAATTCCTCGGTACCACATACATAGAAAAAATCCAGAGGTGGTGCTGTGGCTCAAGTGCTAGAGCACTAGCCTTGAGAAAGCTCAAGACCCAGAGAAGTTATCTAACACATTGACATCCAAGGGATCTCACTTTGAATCCAGTCCAGACAGAGCAAAGTCTGTGAAACTCCATCTCCAAAACTACATAGCCGAAATTGTACTAGAAGCATGGTTCATGTGCTAGCCAAGTAAATAAAGGCAAAGCCCTGAGTTTAAACTCCAGTATTGTGAAAAAAAAATCTCTCATCTCTTTTGCTGTCCCTTGGTTATCTCATATTGTTAACAGAATTTCACCTTGCTAGCTGATATATTGGAATATGCATATTTAGTTATTTGAAATAGGATAGGGAAGGGAGGAAAACAAGATGAGGGCCAGGGTGGGGGGGCAGAAAATGGGGACCAAGGCATGAGAAAGGGTATCAATGTTTCTGAAGTAATGAACCTTCTATCTGATGAATACAATGTAACCCTTCTATTAATTACAATAAAAATATATGGAAAAAAAGGAATTCAATGTATATCCTACAAAATTAAGAAAAGGGAGGGATGGGTGAGAATGTTAAAAGGAGTGTCATTGATCAAAATACTTTGTTGAATGTCAACTCCTTTGTACAAATACTGAAAAATAATAAAAGGCAGTTATATCTAAAAAAAAAATTAAGTCACCTATGTCTAAAAGGTAGGAATGTTCCCTGGAAACATCATTCATTCAACAAATGAGCCTGAAAAATATGTATCTTACTTAGATAAGTCAAAAAACATAAATGTCTTTATATATTCATATCTCTTTTTCATATATTTTATTGTAATTAATAGAAGGGTTACGTGATATTTGCCAGATAGATGGTGCATTAATTCCCATACATTGATACCCTTTCACATGTCTTGGTCCCCATTTCCCTCCCCCCGCCCCCACCCTTCATCTTGTTTTCCCCCCTTCCCTATCAAATTTCAAATAACCAAATACAAATATATCCGATATATCAGGTAACAAAGTGAGATATTGTAATAATATGAGATAACCAAGGGACAGCAAAAGAGATGAGAGATAACATAGTACCTTAAGAACAACAATTATTCATTATATGGCTTATGTTTCTATATCCTAGGGATCCTTTCATTTAGTGTCCTACTATATGGCCTTTTGTATCAAGGTTTTGCTCTATTGCAAATCTCTGCTAGGAGAGCCCAAGGTTTCTACTGATTATGACAAATGAGGAAAACCATTGAGCCTAAGTTCCTTTGAGTCTGGCTTACTTCACTTAATATGATCTTTTCTAAGTCTTTCCATTTCCTAACAAATGGGGCAATGTCATTCTTTCTGACAGCAGCGTAGAATTCCATTGTGTACAAATACCACATCTTGTTGATCCATTCATCAATTGAGGGACATCTAGGTTGGTTCCATATCTTTGCTATGGTAAATAGTGCTGCAATGAACACTGTTGTGCTGGTGGATTTAGTATATCCTTGTTTCTGGATGGTTGGATAAATGCCAAGTAGTGGAATTGCTGGGTCATAGGGGAGCTCTATGTTTCGTCTTTTGAGGAACTGCCATACTGCTTTCCATAGTGGTTGAATGAGTTTGCACTCCCATCACCAGTGTAGTAGTGATCCCTCCTGGCCACATCCCCTCCAGCATCTGTTGTTATTAGTTTTCTTGATCCTGCCATTCTAACTGGAGTGAGATGGAATCATATCTTAAAAAGAACACACTATAATTTTAAAATAATGTTTAAACTGATTAAATATACTTCCCTCTTACATAGGATAAATATATTGTATTATTCTCTTAATAATACTTTCTTTAGGCTTTTTATACTTTTTTGCTTTTAAAGTGTCTCTTAAAGTTCAGGGTATCTTTTGCCCTAAGTTGAATTGTACAATTCTAACTAATATTTCTGACTAAAGAGAATCCTGTATTTCCATTCTTTTTGAAAGTTATGTAGAATTGACCAGTGAAGTAATGTCAGAGTTTACAGCAAAAAGATACATAAAACCAATCAAAAGTGTGACCCAGTGGCTTATACCTTTAATCCTAGATACTCAGGAGGCTGAGATCTGAGGATCATGTTTCAAGCACAGCCTTGGCAGGAAAGTCTTTGAGACTCTTATATCCAATTAATTTACCAAAAAAGAAATAAAAAAGCAATGGAGCTATATCTTGCGTGTAGTAGAGCACCAGACTAGAGTAATAAAAACAGCTATAGTATAGTAGTCAGGCCCTGTATTTAAGCCCCAGTACCAGCACAAAATAATTACTGTTTGTCATGTTGCTGTCAGATTCTGTAATATTTTAAAAAGAGAGAGAGAGAGAAGAGGGGGAAGAACAAAAAGAAGAAATAAAAAAGTAGTAAATCTAAAAAAAAAAAAAGAAATGGAGTCTAGATTGATGAATCAAATGAACTCCTCCTCAAGTAACTTTATATTTAGCCTCTTTGATTTTTTGTTATTGTTTTGTGCTGATCTTGGAGCTTGAACTCAGGGCCTAGGCACTAACCTTGAGCATTTTTGCTCAAAGCTAGCACTCAACCACTTGAGCCACAGCTCTATTTTCAGCATTTCTATAGTTAAAGGCAATATGAATCTCACAGACTTTCCTTCTCAGGCAGACTTTGAACTATGATCCTCAGATCTCAGCTTCTTCAGTACCTAAGATTATAAGCCAGAGCTACTAGTGCCTGGCCTCTTTATTATTATTATTATTATTATTATTATTATATTTTTATTATCTTTAATAGTTGCACAAAGGAGTGAATATTCAACAAGTCAGTTCATAAGTACATCTTGATTATTGCAGCCCCTTTCATCATTCAACCCTATCTTGTTCAACATGAAGCCTCCTATTTTCTGAGAAGAATAAATAAATAAATATAGCTTTCCATCTCCATCCTCAGCACAAGCACCTCCCACTCTCACACAGAGTAAGGCGCTTGGTTCCTGCTTTTCCTGAGTCACATATTGCTTTAAAAGGCATCATGTTGATGATGAATTGATGAGTCATAAACATGGAGGATTAATAGTCCTTAAAATTAGTAGGAGTTCAAAAATAAAAGTGAAAAGCACTAATTTTTCAAGTCTTAAAATGTCCTAGATATAGAGGATTTTTTTTGAATCAGTCAAACTTCCCTTCATAAATGCAGTGATTACAAATTCAATTGTTTGAACAAATAGAATAATTCAAGTCTAGCAGCAATGCATGTTAGGAAAGTTATTATTATAAAAATAAGACAAGAAGAATCACATTTTCATAATTACCAAATATTGGTTGCTTACTATTTACCAAATGACCTACAGCCATTATTTCTCATCCTTATCCCAACAAGATAATTTTATCCAACACATAAAAAAATGGGTCTCAGACATACAACTATCCCGAAAGTAATTCCAACTCATGCTTCTTGTATTATAGGTACTGCATTCACTTTTCTTGAGACTGAAAACTACTAAGTGTACTTTATATTTTCTATATTAATACAAAACATTAGTACATTTAATTCTTTGCATTGAGCATGATGCATAGAGCTACCCTGTGGAAACAGAAGTTTCCATGATTAAAGTTTACATCATCTATGATAGAGAGCCTATGTCTTTCTATTCATTTCCTAAGACTATTCTGACAAACTACTAAATATTAGATGACTAAAATCAATATAAATTTATTATTTTAGTAAGTAACAGCTTACATACAGTTGTCTTCTTTGCTTATGTTTTTCTAAGTATAAAGTGCTTTCAAGAAACAGAAAGCTGGACATAATGATTCAGGATGGTTATCCTGGGTACTTCAGGAGCTATCATGAGCAGGATTACAGGTTGAAGCTAGCCCTAGCAAAAGTTTGTGAGATTTTATATTAACCAATAACTGGTTATGGCAGTATGAAGTTTCCATTCCACCTGTGGAGGAAATGGAAGTAGGAAGATTCATTATCAAGGATGGCCAGCCAAAAATTGAGGACCTATCTCAAAATAACTGAAGTGAAAAGGACTTGGGGGTATAATGCCTGCTTAGCAAGTGGGAGGCCCTGGGTTCATGTGGGAGGTTCTGAGTTCAGATCCTAGTACCTAATATAGAGAAACTAGGGAAAGGTGTTAGAGTGTATTACCAAGATCTTAAACTTCAAAAAGGACTGAGCTGTTCTGATTTAGGTGTAGCATCTGACTCCCTGATTTGTCAAATAAGACCATAGAATTCTTAAGTTGTCAGCCCTCTTTAAAGTCACTCAGGTAAATCAACTATCTTATGCTATGCACACACTTTGGTTACAGTACTCCCAGCAAGTAATCATTTAGCCTCTTTTTTTGGGGGGAGGGGGTCAGTCCTGGGGCTTGAAGTTAGGACTGTCCTTGGGCTTTCTCAAGGCTAGCACTATACCATTTGAGCCATAGCACTACTTCCAGCTTTTTCTATGTATGTGGTATCGAAGAATCGAACCTGGGTCTTTGTGCATGCTAAACAAGCACACTATCACTAGACCAAACTTCTGACCTCTTATTTAGCTTCTTTTAGACAAGTTCTGTTAATACGTAAAACATCGAATCAGGACTAGCCACTATTTTTGTGTTAACTAAAATGTTTTCCCCCTCAAAGGAGAATTCTGGGGGAAAAATGTGTTGATTAATTGAAAACTATGCCATATAGAATTAAAACTCCACAAGAGAATTTTACAAATCTGAATTTTCCCCTCTTTGCCTTAGAACTGGTTGTGATACCTCACTAACTTCTTCATTAAGAAGTTAAGTAAAGATTTTAACACATGCTCACTTTCATTCTATGAGATTCACAATTTTTTTTACTAGAAATTAGTTTTACACTTTGGAACCATAAAGCGTGCTTAATTTGACCAAAGTGGCTTTTCCATAAGTACTCCTAACTATACCACACACAGTGTAATCCTAATCACCTTTCCACATCATGACCCCGTAAATACTTGAAAGCAAATCTCTTGAATCCTCTTTTGAGATACCTGCCAAGTCTTCTCCACACAAGAATCCTCTAGTCTTTCTGTTTTGCTTTAAATTAAGAAAAGGAAAATAGCGTGTGTGTGTGTGTGTGTGTGTGTGTGTGTGTGTGTGTGTGTGTGTATATATATATATATATATATATATATATATATATAGAGAGAGAGAGAGAGAGAGAGAGAGAGAGAGAGAGAGAGGTGGGGGGGAGAGGGAGAGGGAGAGAGAGAGAGAGAAACTAGATTATTACCAAACAATCTTTTATGCCAGATCCAGGGGCTGAACTCAGGGACTAAGCACTATCTTTAGGCTTTTCCTCAAGGCTAGTATACTACCACTTGAGTCCTAGCACCACTTCTGGCTTTTCTATGTATATGGTACCAAGGAATCAAACCTGGGTCTTTGTACATGGTAGGCATGCACTCTAATGCTAGTCCAAACTCCTGGTTCCCAAATAATTTTTTAAACTTTGCCCATCCATCTCCTATTAATTGTGAATAGTGTCTGCCTGTCTTCCATTGCTATCTGCTCATTCTGTGGTTTACAGTTGTACCAGCTTCCATGGTGGGTACAGTTTGTAAAGTTCTAGCCTGCTTTAATTTCTGTTTTCAATTAGTATCATTGCCAGCTCTGTACAAAGCTGAATATTCTGTATATATCATTTCTTAACTTCATGTTACTTTTCCTCAATTGTACTCTTTATGTTTTATGAGACTGCCATTCTCTCATATATTCTTCAAAAAACTTCCCACTTTCCAATGTTCCTCTTATGTGAAGCACAATGAATTTGATATAACCTATCTGTTCTAATCTATCAGGGCAGACCAGAGAATGGTGAAACACTTATTTATATGAAGATTTCATCACATGGAACATTGTATCCAATAGCAGAACTTTTGTTTTATTTTTATTTTGTTGGTCATGGGGCTTGAACTCTGGGCCTAGGCATTTTCTCTGAGTTCTTCAGCTCAAAGCTATTGCTTTACCACTTGAACCACAGTGCCACTTCTCAAAACTTCTTATTCTTTTAGTGGCCATCTTATATTCTGTTTCAATTTGACTTTCTTGTTATACCAAAACCATCTGAAAGCTCATCTGACCATTGACCTGTTCTAGTCATTCAGCAACCTCTCAGTTGAACAGTATGCTAATTGCTATGTTGGCAATCAAAAACTCAAGTTGTATATAAAAATATGTACATACTGGAGGAGACAGGAAAATCAACAATGCATTATTTCTCTGGAGATTATTTGACTGAATGGACTTTCTTGGACCAAATGACTCTTACTAAGATGATGACTGAAAATTCATTGATTCCCACTATGCAACCACAAATAATCTTTTCAAAAATCCTTTTAGATCCTGGCACCACTGGCTCTCATCTGTAATCCCAGCTACTCAAGAAGCTGAGATCTGAAGACTGAGGTTTGAAACCTATTTCAGAAAAGCCCATAAGACTCCTATTTCGAATTAACCATGAAAACGTCAGATGTGGAGATGTGGCTCAATGGTAGAGCACTAGTCTTGACCAAACAAAGCTAAGCGATAACACCCAGCTCCTAAAGTCAAGCTTTAGGACAGGCGAAACACAAAAACAAAACAAAAACAAAAACAAAAAAAGAGTCCTTTGGGATGGGAGTTTGGCCTAGTGGTAGAGTGCTTGCCTAGCATGCACAAAGACCAGGGGTCAATTTCTCAGTACCACATACTGGTTCAAGTGTTAGAGCTGTAACCTTGAGAAAGCCTAAGGACAATGCTCAGGCCTGAGTTCAAGCCCCAGGACTAGCACAAAAAGAAAAAGAAAGCAAAAGGAAAAGAAATATACTCACTACCTGACATATGTAACTCTAACCCCTCTGCACCTTACCCTGACAAGAAAATATATATTTTTAAGAGCATGGAGTGATTCTGGTCATTTCAAGAGACAACTTACACATTTTCCCCTCACCATTTAGCCACATGCTTCAATACTATCATCTTGGTGTAATGTGTTTTAGGTGTTGTGTCTCTTGTTTTTTGTTGTTGTTTTGTTTTTGTTTGTTTCTTTTTCCAGTTCTGAGGCTTGAGCTCAGGGTCTGAGCACTATCCTTGGGCTTTCTCAAGGCTATAGCTCTAACACTTGAACCATAGCATCATTTCCAGCTTTTTCTATGTACGTATACTGAGGAATTGAACCCCAGTCTTTGTGCTTACTAGGTAAGCACTCTGTCACTAGGCCAAATTCCCACCCACAAGTTGCTGTGTTTCTTAAACTGAGATATGTTCACCCATCTGGTATATACTGTTGTTGTGGCCAGCCACAAGGGCACTGTATGATTGTGCAAAGGTTGATAGTAGAGGGGAAAAATGGATTGCTCACAATTTAAAGATACATATAAACAAACATATAGAGAGAGATATACATAAATATATCTATATCTCTATACATGATTGTTGAGAATGCAACATTAGCACAGAATTTCAGGACAAACCAATAGATTGCAGATCATTTATCAGGTTGACAGTTTGAAATTGTGCTTCCAGACTTCAAAAATATATTCTTCTTCTTCTATGGTTAATGGCAGTGCATTAGAAATGATGTTTATATTTTAACATGAAACTGCATATATATTTTTTTCTAATACTGAAAGTTTAGAAGAGAATATTGCACAAAGAAAGAGCACTTATTCTCCTGATGGCTCAGAATGACTGCACAGAAGAATTATTGGCAACAGATTATTTTAGAGAGAATGTATCTTCCTTTTAAAATTACATTTTCATCACAAACTTATTTTACAAGGAACTACAGGCAAATTTCTATAACAATGTGGAAAACAGGCTGAATTAGTGATTACTTTGAATAATCTAAAGTAGGGATTGGTGGAACAAAGCCTCTTGTTTGGGGTTTACATTTTTGTCATTTAGATATTTATTTCTTGCATTTTTATTTTATTTTATCTATTCACATATTTTTGCCTGTTCCTAAGGTTTGAACTCTGAACAGAAGAGCTATCCCATAGCCTCTTTTGTGCTAAAGGGTAGTACTCTACCACATGTGCCACAACATCACTTCTGGCTTTTTCTGAGTAGTTTTATTGGTGATAACAGTCTCATAGACTTTTCTGCCCTGGATTCAAACTGACATCCTCAGGTGTCAACCTCCTGGGTAGCTAGGATTACAGTGTGAGCCATCAGCAGCCCACTGATACTGTTTTTTTTTTAATATGCATGAGAAAAAAATATAAGACTAATACCATTTTGTGACACATCAAATTCATAAGGAATTCAAACTGCAGTATCTTTTTCAGTACTAAAGCTACAGAGCTGAGTACTGTGGCTGAGACATTGTGTGTGGAACTCACAATGTCTGTCTGACATATTCACTCTCTGGTGCTTTATGGAGCCGGGGGGAGCTAAGCACAAAAGATTATAATTGATAGATTGATACATTACACTGACAATAAAAATAAATAATTTTATTTTAATTTTTTAAATCTAAAACAATTATTAAAGAATTTATTAATGTTGATTTTTACATCATATTTTAAATGACAAGTTTAACAAACAAGTTTTCAAGGAGGGAATCTCTGTTTACAATCACTGGGACTTAGTATTTAGAACTTAATCAAAATTAGGCTAAGGGTTTGTATGTCATAGAAACATATTAATTTATGAAATAAAACATTATTGGCCTAGTGGTAGAGTGCTTGCCTAGCATGAACGAAGACCCTGGTTCGATTCCTCGGTACCCCACATACATAGCAAAAAGCCAGAAGTGGTGCTGAGGCTCAAGTGCTACCCTTGAGAAAGTCCAAGGACAGTTCTCAAGCCCTGAGCTCAAGCCCAGGACTGGCAAAAAAAAAAAAAAAAAAAAAAAAAAAGACAATGCCCAACTTTTGGAAGTGGTGTTGTGGCTCCAGGGGTAGGGCAGTAGCCTTGAGCTGAAGAGCTCAGGGACAACGCCCAGGCCCAGAGTTCAAGCCCTACCACCAACCAAAAAAAAAAAAAAAAGTCTTAGCTTCTAAAACATTTTTTAAAAAAGATTTGGATTGTAATTACTTTCAAATAATTTACACAGTCTTCACCATTCAATTGATGAAAACAAAGGCCCTCAGATCCTGAAAGGATCTGAGAGCATTTGTTTTACTTAAGGAATATTACAGATACTGCAGCACTGCTCGCATCAATGTTTATTTTGTTGGGAAGTTTTTGTTTTGCTTAGTAACTTTGACTCAAGCCTCATTTACATTTCTTCTCCAGTCTCCCTGAACTATTCCTATAATTTGGAATAAGTTATGAGTCACTTCTAAGAATACTTTGGGTCCATTGTATCTTCAAATTTGGTTTCCTCTTGAATCCAATACTCAATTAGAACTAATCTGAGTCCACAAACAGATAAGATGAAAATAAATAAATAATACAGTATGTCTTTCTGTCATTGTCAGGTGAGCTCTTAGGTTGAAATTTTCACATTGTCCTTCTATGTCAGCCTTTTAGAACTTGAAAATTACATATTTATACTTATATATGAATATATATATATATTTCAATAGGAATGCATTCTGAGCTGACACTACTAAGAAATAAGTTTGCAATCAAGAAGTGGAGCATTGGCATCTGTCACAGTTACTTTTATTTCCTTCTTGATAGAGCCCAGTTCTCTTAAAATATTGAAAGCATATTCCAAACTAACCTACCAACATTTACTTTTCAGAAACTACAAGTGGAGCATTCATTTATTATCAGAACATTCTTATAGGACATGGTTCCTTAACAATCACCATGCCATTACTTTGATTTCCTGAAATCTGAGGCTAATATGTTCAGGATGATTGGTTGAAATGGAAAGAACTGAGAATACATTAGCAACTGCACATCTATAAGGTGGTTTATGTATTTCTTTTCTTGTTGTTCAAACTCAATCACCTGACCTGAGAATTTAAAGATGGTTTATCTTTTCTTTTTGATTGCCCATCATTAAAATGAACTGATTTTTTTTCACCTTTTCCTCCAAACCTTTCCAGCAAAGGCAGTTTACAACATCCCTCATCCTCTAGAAAGCAGCAGTTTTAAAGTTGATTGTGAACATGATTTGAACCATTTCTCTGAGTATCTATGGTAAAGAATTACAGAAATGTCCATCCAGGGAACTCGTCACTTTCTGAACACTGCCCTCATATCATAATAAATCATACAAATGATAAATTACTCACTACCTGTCATAAAGGAACATGCCACAAATCGAAGACAGAAGTTCCTGCTGTTCTTCAATATTTTGGATTCCATACCCTATAACAGATATGTATGAACATCCCTCAAAGAAAAGCAAGATCAAAATCTGCCTAGAGCAGAGAAGAAGAATGTGCCACACCGAGGTGTGCATGCCCGCCTATGGGTGTGCATAAGAGTGAGCTGCATCCTCCTCCATACTTTAATTCCGTTCAGATGTGTGGATTTAACAGTTGATTTATTTTGAATTCCTTGTATGCATCTTCAGCAGGGACTTAGTTCTTTGACTGCAAAATGGTATTTATTTAGTTATCTGGGGTCAGTGGATCTGTAACATGCTTTTATAAACTGATATTGAGCAGAGAAGAAATGGCATTAGAATAGAAGCTGTATAACAAGCTGAACTTGGAGGTGACTGTCTCAGGCTCCTGTCATCCTGTCTGTCCAAGGGGAAAACTATGTTAATTTTAACTCTTTGTCAAGGTTCAACTTCACCACTAACATTAAATATACCGCTACAACTAACATGGGAACGTTTTCTTTCCTCTTAAGTTATTAATCTAGCTTATCAAATTGATAGAACCTGTCTCTAAAATGACTCTGGATAGACTGTAATAAATGGAAGGTCTACGGGAATCTTTCCTACCCAAGCACAAGTGCTATCCACCAGACACACATTCTATTACTAAGCTACATGGGGGAATGGGGATGTAAATCATTTTTCAAGACTGCATGGATTAATGCAATGAAGTGGGCTTCAAAGGAGCAGAGCCCCAATTTATAATACTATTCCGTGTGCATACAAAATAAAGCTGTGTCCTGATGCCTCATATTTTTAACCAGTATGGAAGAATTTCTTTATGCAGCAACTGGAAATCACAAAGAAGGATTCCAGGTATTTGTCTTTACCATTAAAATCAGGCATCCAAAGTAACTCTCTTTACTTTAAAGCAATGTGAGGTACCACAGAAAAATCTACAAATCTGACCATTCAAACAGAACTTATATGGGAGAAAAATTATGCCAACTAAAATTGTCACAGGAAAAAAATTTAAAAAAAAAACACAAAAGTTTCTCTATGATAAAGAAAACTATAAAGTATAGAAGCATCTTGGTTCGACTTCCGACAGATATGACTCATAGCAAGGATCAAATCATATGATACATGGAAAGTTTGGGCATATGCTTGCTTCTTTTAAGATTCATATAAAAATAATCAACACTCAATTCACAGTTATGCAAATTATAATATATGCACCTAATTGGGTAAAATAATGTGCTTTTAAAGGCAGTGTATCAGAGCAGTATGCACAGATTAAAAACAATTGTGCACCAAATGCTATGTAGGATCCTAGATTCAATCTAGAGTCAAGAGAAAAAATAAGGATGTAAATAGGAAAATGGGTAAAAATCCAACATCAGATGGGATTTATTTAATAGATATATACTAATAGTCAATTTCTTAGTTTTGATATGTGTACCAGGTAATAGTACTAGAGGAAACAAGAGTAAATGGATTATCTGCATTGTTTTACAGCATTTTTAAAAATTTTGTCGGCAGTGAGGCTTGAGCTCTGCATCTGAATGCTATTCCTGAGCTCTTCAGCTCAAAGCTAGCACTCCACTACTGGAGCCACAGCAACACTTCCAGCTTTTTCTGTGTATGTGGTGTCAAGGAATAGAACCTAGGGCATTGTGCATGCTAGGCAAGCACACTATCACTAGGCCAAACTCCCAACCTTTATAACTGTTTTATAACTTCATTATAATAAGTTTTTAGAAAAAAAACAAATTCCAAAACAATATCCACAATGAAAACAATGTATACACACCAAAAATATATTTTGCATCATAAACATGAGCCTGTATGGGAACTAAGGTGGTATGCACAGGAAAAGTTTCAGGAAATTCATACTTCAAGTTCTTCCCGATGTCATTTCTGAAAGTGAGATTACATATCAGTGAGATTTCTAGCATTCATTTTACATATTTTTGATCATAATAAAATTTTTACTAATGAACACATCCTAGTTCTAATATCAGAAATAAGAAAAAGGTCAATTTCTTTGGCAAGTTTTGCCCTCATTTAATGGAGAACATTATATCTCAATGATGTCGCAGGGCTTGTGAATAGTGAAACAAACAAGATTTGAACATTAGCACTAATTGCAGTCTGAGCTATTAGTCACTATGTGATACCACATTCTGAATCCCAAGCTCCTCAGGACAAGGATGGTATTTTATTTATAGCAGTGTTCCCCACAATGTATGGTACAGTGTTATATGTCCTAAGCAATCAATATGTGTCTATCAACTACAATTGGATTCCAGTATGAACATTCTATTTCCAACACAAATGTAATAGACTTTCCATTTATAAGTGCCTAACTATGTACAGCTGATTTCTAATAGGTTTCTTGATTGCACTTAGGAACAAATGCATCTTTACAGAGTCTGAGGGTATAATTAGGGGCTGAAAAGAGAATGGAATGGAATTCAACATGAATAATGCCACCAAGACACATATACAATATGGTAAAATGAAAAGCGGAAGTCCTAGAGCTTAACTTGCTTTGCAAAACACCATCATGAAAGTTAAGATAAAACACCATTAAAGAAAAACCCCAAACCACTGCTTTAATAATAGACAGTGATTGGAAGTACATGGTCTGTTGTATGTTTAAATTGCTTTTATCCAGTTCCCTGAAAATAAAATGTTTGGGCTGTGTTTTGTTTTAGTTCTCATTTTCAGTGCATCAGTTAATGAACTACTGTGTTTCAATTTTTTATTGAAAAAATATTTATTAAAACTAAAGGTTAAAACCTTGTTTTCTTTCTAGACTTCTGAAAACACATATGAATTATATCACAATGCCATGTCATCCTAGATCCAAAAAAAATGTAACTTTTTAAATGGACAGTCTGACCTTTTAATTTCATTATTCTCATTCACAAGATGTTGAACAGGCTGTCAGGCTGGAGGTCCTATTTCCAGGCTCCAGGGTGAATAAAAACTCCATCACTTAATAGAATTCCAAACATTAGTAATGCAAATGAACAGAAAGACTTAGAAAGACTCTGAATGGGCTTAGAAGAAGGGTGTTTCTTGGAAGGGTAAATGCAAAAGTAAAGTATTTTGTTTTCCTTCTTCGTGGTAAGGAATGCTAATTGTAGTTGGGGCAGAAGGACAGATGATGTCATGCATGTCCCCAAAACAGATACTCACATACAAAATTCCAAAGGGATTTCACAGAAGTTATTTTGAAAGAAGATGGAAAATATGAACACAACTTATGTGCATGTTTTTTAAAATTTGTTTCAAGAACTTATAAAAATACACAAATACACACAGATGGATATAAAAAAATCCTGCAAAGATTAATAAAGTATCTGGGTCTTTATTAAGAAATTTTCAACCTGTTCCAAGAAGATCTAGTGTATCTCCTATTCCTTCTTGTAAAGTTTTCAGTGCGTCGGCTTTTACCTTGAGGTCTTTGATCCATTTGGAATGAATCCTGGTGTAGGGTGACATACAAGGATCCAACTTTAGTATTCTGCAGGTGTTTAACCAATTCTGCCAGCACCATTGTTGAAGAGGCTGTCTTTCTTCCCTTCTATGTTTTTGGCTCCCTTATCAAAGATTAGGTGGTCATAGTTTGCAGGTTGATTTCTGGGTCTTCAGTTCTACAGGCCTGTTTTTGTGCCAGTACTAAGATGTCTTGGTTATTATAATTCTGTAACAGAGTCTAAATTTGGGTATTGATATTCCTCTAGTGCTGTTCTTTCTGCTAAGGTTTGTCTTTGCTAGACGGGGTCCTTATTATTACACATGAATCTTTGGATTGTTTCCTCTATTTCCTTAAAGAATGACATAGGGATATTGATGGGTATTGCATTGAATTTGTAGATAGCCCTTGGCAGTATTGCGATTTTCATCCAGGAGCATGGGAGGTTTTTCCATTTCCTCAGTTCTGTTTTGATTTCCTTTTTCAGGTTTTAAAGTTTTCCTCATAAAGGTCCCTTCCAAGCTTAGTTAAGTTAATTCTTAAGTACTTTATTTTCTTTGAGGATACTGAAAAAGGAGTTGCTTTCCTGATTTCTGCTTCCCTCTTCTTGTTGTTGGCATACAGGAAAGCAGTTGATTTCTGAGGGTTAATTTTATACCCTGCTACTGTGCCAAAGTTTCAGATCAGCTCAAACAACTTGGGAGTGGAGTTTATAATGTTCTTTGAATTTAGAATCATGTCATCCAGAGGAAAAGTTTCACTTCCTGTTTCCCTATTCAGATCCTCTTTATGCTTGGTTCTTGCTTTATAGCTCTGGCTAGGAATTCTAATACTATATTAAAGAGGAGTGGAGAGAGTGGGCATCTTTCTAGAGCTGAACTATACTCAGTCCTGTTTTAAAAACTATAGCTATATAAGTTTTGTAAAATTATGTCTGGCCCTCAGCCTCTAAAAAGCAAAATTAGAAATCATTGAAGAAAAGAAGACAATGGGAAAAAGAAACTGGATCTACTATGAAGTATTAGACAAAAATCAAGTTCAAAGGGCAGGAAAATTTAATGTAAAATAGAGCACTGGGTCTGAACTTAAGGATAATGCCAGGAAATGGTGTGCAAACACTTATGCTAAGGACATGACTAAAGTGGTCATGGAGGATGATAAAGGAGCACTATGGACTCTTTGTATTGTTTTCAGAGCATATTTCATATCTGAATGAAACAAAAAATTCCTGACTTTAAATATCTCCAACTAATAGGAAATAAAGTACTATGCTCTAACACTGTATAGGAATATATTGTATGTTTTTAATATATATGTATGTATGTAAATATATAATATGTAAATACAGACATATTGTATATACTGTTATATGTTTATAATATTGTATAATATACTATTGTCTTAACGTATACTAGTAATATAGAAATATATAATATATGTGTGCTTGTGTACCTATATACATATATATATAATAGAAAAAGCAAGAGGATTCTATTATTATAATGAATCATCTCATACTTTTACATATATATCTATGAGATCTCTTTATATATATATGTGTGTATGTGTGTGAAATTAACATTTGAAACTCTAGCTCTAAGCATTAATATTAAGCTTACATTGTTTAATACCACACGCATACGTATACATGTACACAATATATTTTCTATGTGAATATGGTTTCTGGCTGTCAGTTGGTGGATCAGCTAATATTCCTCTGTAAATAAAGTGTCGGAAAAGTACATGGGTTAGGGTAAAGCCAGTCCTCTTTTGAAATAGTTCCCTTAGAGCACAGCCATTGGTATTCATTTATGTATTGTCTATAACTGCTTCAGCATTACAATGGAAAGGTTAAGTAGCTGTGACAGGACTTGCTTGCCCAAAATGTCTAAAATATTTATAATAGGCTCTTTACAGAGTTGTCTGACCCCTGCTCCACATTCTTCTTTTCCAGTGACCACCATCCTGCCAGGAACTCTGCTATTGTAAATACCATGCATGGTGTAAGAGATTTTTCTAAACTAGACATTGCTCACTGCCAAGACTTCTTACAAAGAACCAACTTTCAGCACTGAAACAACTTTCAGTCAGTTCCTGGTTGAAAATTTGGATCCAGACTGATATCTGATAACATACAGTACGGAGAAAGAAAAAGGTAGGAGTTGATTCATGGGAATAATATAGCCTATTGCTTTTATGCCTCGAACATATTATTTGATTGAATTGAATTAAATGAAGAAAAATATGTTGGGAAGTTTAAGCCTGCACATTAACATTTGTGTTATGTTGTTGTTAAATAGCCACACTTCACAACAAATAAAATATATTTATTGAAATAAGGTTCCTCATATGGTTATTATCCAAAGTTAGTTTTCTATCAGACATGTACTTCAGAAAGTATAGGGTATTTGTAACTAACAAATAGATATTTGTTTACACTTTGAGTGTGCTTTTATAGTGCCTTTATTTTTATTCTGGCACATAGTTCTTATTCTACAGGTTTAACAGAGGCCTTTTTAATCTAGGTCATAATTATAGTCTTTGATGCACAGAAGCTGTGACTTTGTAGATGTTATAACAGGCTACTGCATTATATACATCTAAAAGAATGTATTTATACAGGAAGTACAGAGGAAAACTCTTGGTTGGCTCAAAAGTCAATAAACATGAAGGTTAACATCATCTACCCCTAATCCAGTCTCTCTTTACCAAGCAATTGCACAATTTACTATGAAATGTACTAATGATTAAGTACTTCTATAAAAATGAACAGTCTTTCCAGGCCCAATGGCTCATACCTATGATTCTAGCAACTCGAGAGGCTGTAACCTGAGGAACATTGTTTTGTTAGCTTGTATTATATGGGGGAGAGGACATTTCATTATTACATCTCTATGCATGTTTAGATGTATTCCAGTCTATCTCATTCCCCACTATCAGACTTCTTGATTCCTCTCTCCCCAAATACCTTTCTCTACAGGTTTATTATTTCATTTTGATGTTCACAAACAATCTATTTCAACAGCATTCGAAGTCTTAATCATAATACCTGATATTTTAGGGGGCCTTATCACGTCCTAAACACTTTGAAGTACCTAATTATGTGCTTATTTGTTCTTTAACACACACACACAAACACACACATGTATAGTACATACAATACATATGTGTATATATGTTTGTATACATATATACATAAATGTGTATATACATATATATATACATACACAGACACACACACATATATATATATATATGTGAGAGAGAGACAGAGACAGAGACAGAGAGACAGAGAGAGAGACAGAGAGAGAGAGAGAGAGAGAGAGAGAGAGAGAGAGAGAGAGAGAGAGAGAGAGAGAGAGAGAGAGAGAGAGAGGCAGTGCTGAGGCTTGAAGTCAGGGCCTAGATGATCCTAAGCTCTTTTGTGATCAAGGATAAAGTTCTAGCACTTGAGCCACAGTGACATTTCTGGCTTTTTTGAGTAGTTTATTGGAGATGAAAGTCTCACGGGGCCTTTTCTGACTGGGCTGGAAGTGAAAAATGGAGGAGGGTCGTTTGGGGCCCATTTGACAGATAGGATAACTAGAATGAAGAAATGATAATTCACTATTGGTTGCCACATGTAAATTGCTCACAAAGTAAAAGTTATCAAATAGGACTTCAGACTTCCTCTGTGACAGTGAGTATCCCATGTTCAGATGAGAAGACTTGAATTATTAAAGATATTACATATAATTGCTAAATTATAAATTCAAGACACTAATTTACATGATGAAATGTTTATACCAATAGGATCTACCAAAGATAGGGAACTATGTTCTGTGCCTACTTGTTTTTGGCAGTGCAAAATGCTTTGCTTTGGCTGCAGACAAAGGTCAGTTGGCTAACTGCTACCAGTCCTAATCCATGAAAAAGTTAACATAGAACTGAGAGTAAATACTTAGACATTCCTAAAGGAATCTGAAAAAGAAATGTTATGTCTGTGAAATCTAATTTCCAGTGGCTTATATTTTGTAGGTTTTTAAAAATAATTTTATCATTTATTCATTGGAAATTGCTTTCTGATTTCAAAAAAATAAAATATTAGGCCAGAAAATAGAGGGAGTGGGAGGAAGACTGTGACACTGTCAGTTAACCTGCATGTGGGTCTGATTGTGTGGTAATATCTAGCTAGGTTTCATTTCTTAAAAATGGGAAAAATAGGTGCCGAGAACATAGCCTAGTGACAGAGTCCTCACCTAGTATGCACAAAGCCCTGGGTTCGATTCCTCAGTACCACATACTCAGAAAAAGCCCAAAGTGGCACTGTGGCTCAAGTGGCAGAGTGCTAGCCTTAAGCAAAAAGTGTCCAAGGACAGTGCTCTGGCCCCAGGACTGGACAAAAAAAAAAGTAGGGGGAGACATATAGAGGGTTGGACCCAGGGAGAAAACAAATTTAATCATCTTCAAATGTCTCAAATCACATACATATGACTGTATGTATATATGAGTGTATATATATATATACATCCAGACATACTTTTTATGTAAAATAATAAATAGCTATTTTACTTCTTAAGGCTAAATTACTTCTATGACTTTTTGTTGCTTGAAATTGACTGATTTCAAATCCTGAGCCAAAGCCTGGTTTTGTGTAGCTAGTGACTCAAATTACTTTAACTTTTTACTGAGAGATTATGATGAAGAAATATTCATAATCAGGCAAAGTTCACTCAATATCAAGGTTTCAAAGAGTGTATAACATAAGGTTCTGGCAAGAAATGTTCTGACATAAATGGTTCCCACATTGCAAAAATCCTCAACTACTCCAGGTGCTGTTGACACACATCTAATCCTAGGAATTCTAGCCACACTATTAATCCTAGCTACTCAAGAGAATGAGATTTGAGGATCATGGTTCAAAGCAAGGCCAAGCAAGAAATTTCTTGTGATTCTTGAGGTTCTTATCTCCAATATATAAACAAAGCAAACCAAAAAGCATAAAGCTGGCAGTATTGGATGTGAAGCTGCGGTTTAATTGGTAGTAAAATGTCAGCCTTCAGTGAAAAAGCCCGGAGACAGATCATAGGCCTTGAGTTCAACCTTCATTATTGAGGGGCTGGGGAAGAGGGAGAGACAGAGAGAGAGAGAGGCAGAGAGAGACACAGAGAGACAGAGACAGACAGAGATAGAGACAGACAGACAGACAGAAGGAGGCACCACAGACTGCCTCCTGTCCTGCCTTCCTAGCTCTTGGTTCTATCTCCTTGGGACAAATTGGACTTTATCTGTGGTCATGCTAGTCTCACAGATGTTAGCTATGAAGAAAATATGAATCAAAATATCATTCCAATCAGAACACTACCATCGAGGGAACAACAAATACTGACGAAGATGGGGAAAGGAATCAGCCCAGGTATCCCCATCCATCAATGAATGGATAAAGAAACTGTGGTATGTATACACAATGGAGTAATATTCTATCATAAAGGAGAATTTAATTAAATGCTTTGCAGGAAGGTGAATGGAACTAGGGTCCACCGTGTTTAGCTAAATAAGCCAGACAGAAAAAGACAAATGTTTCATGTTCCCTCTCATATAAGAAATCTAATCCCTAAAAATAGGATGGCAGCAATTTATAAAGAAAAATGATGTCAGGGGCCAGGAGCGTGGCTTAGTGGTAGAGTGCTCACCGAGCACCAGGAAGGCCTGGTTTCAATTCCTTGGTACCACATACACAGAAAAAGCCTGAAGTGGAGCTGTTGTTCAAGGCACAAGCCTTGAGCACAGAGAGGCTCAGGGACAGGGCACAGATCCTGAGTTCAAGCCCAGGACTGCAAAAAAAAAAAAAAAAGAAAAAAAAATGGATGGCAGGGTACAGGTGGCTCATGTCTGTGATCCTAGCTACTCAGGAGGCTGTGACATGAGGATTTTGATTAGAGGCCTGCTTAAGCAGAAAAGTTCTTGAGAATATTATCTCAATGAAGCACCAAAAGAACCCAGAAGTAGAACCGTGGCTCAAGTAGTAAGGCACTAACCTTGAGCATAAAAGCTCAGGGAGAGTGTCAAGCCCTGGGACAGGCACACACACTTATTCAACTATACAAGCACATGCACATGTGCACACTTCCCCCCTTCTCCCAGGCACACACAAACAGACACACACACACACAATGACAAGACTGTAAAACAGGTTCTGTATGAGCATGAACACCAGTGGAAGTGGAGAGGACCAAAGGAGAGAATAAAATGAGGTGAGGAATACGGTCAAAGAACTTTATGGATGTACTTTAAAAAAATTAATGAAGTTTATTAACATTGTTTTAAGAAAGGATAAGAGTTTGGAGAATAGAGGTAGTTTGATCAGAGTACAATGTATGTGCTGATTGAAATAGCACAGTGACACTCCCTTATAAAATGAACATATATGGGCTGGGAGTTTTGCCTAGTGGTTAAAGTGCTTGCCTAGCATGCACAAAGACCTGGGTTCAATTCCTTGATACCACATATATAGAAAAAAGCCGGAAGTGGTGCTGAGGCTCAAGTGGTAGAGCTCTAGCCTTGAGAAAGTCCAAGGACAGTGCTCAGGCCCTGAGCTCAAGCCCAGGACTGGCAAAAAAATAAATAAATAAATAAATAAATAAAATGAACATATGACACTACAATTTTTTTTTGGGGGGGGGGCTTGAACTCAGCCTGGGCGCTGTCCCTAAGCTGTTTAGTTCAAGACAACCACCCTACCCCTGAGCCAGGCCCCACTTCCTATTTTCTAGAGGTTAATTAGAGATAAGAGTCTCAGGTTCTTTAGTTTCTTGAGGCTGGCTTTGAACCGTGATCCTCAGATTTCAGCCTCCTAAGTAACTGGGATTACAGGCATGAGCCACCGTGCCGAGCTAACTTGCTTTTAAGAGAAACAACACATTATATTACTATTGTAAACTTAACAGAGCTCTGCATGTCTCTGTGATCAGAGTCATATTAGAATGCAGCAGAGCCTGAGATTTTCCTGAAGACATAGCCTTCCACAGACACAACATTCCACAATGCTTCAAATGAGTTTTGTGCCAGAATAACAGACTTCCTGACTCTTGTACAAGAGGTCTTTACTTTCTATTCCCTTTTTTTTCAAATTTGTCATTATAAGCTTTAGCTTTTCTTATAAAATATATGTAAATAAAGGTATGATGATTACACTTTCATTAGTAAATACAGTCTTATAAACTCAGACTTCTGTCTGTATCACTACTACTTTATTAAATCTGCAGCTCAACATGCATACTCCATGGATCAACACATTACCATTAAAAAAAAAATGGAATACTAAGCTCCAGATAGATGAGGAACACGCCCCACCCCCAGAGGAATCGCAGTCAAAGATGGGTAAGAGGGGATGCGCTCTGACCAACCTAAGACAGGGTCTTCAGCTTGATCTGAAGAAGTTCCCCCCATGATGGGTAAGGCAGAGTCAACAATCCACCCAACCTAAGACAGGCGGATTTGCATCTTTTAAAATAAAGACAGGGGAGATGTTGGGGACCGACTGTGGGGTCAGTGATCTTGACTGTGGGGTCAGTGACCTTGGACCCACACAACTGTGTACACAAGGAAGTAGCTCTTATCATGATTTTGGGCTATGTCAATCGCTTCTCATTTAACCTATTTGGGACTTGATAGCTTCTCATTTAACCTATTTGAGACTTGATAGTTTGTAGGAATGTAGCCCCGGGCAGTTCCCTAGTTTGAAGAAGTGTATTTAAGGTCAGAACTTGAAATAAACTGGGCTACAGTCTTGGGCTACCGTCTTCTTAAGCTGTGGCTGCTGATTTGTTCTCTAGCCCTCCGAACCCCCACCAAAAAAAAAAAAAAAAAAAAAAAAGGAATACAGGTCATCATCCAGAAAAAGAGAAGAAAAAAAAAAGCACATCATCCTTTCATTCTTGTGAGCTTAAAATGCAGTGGCATAATTTTCTCTTTCTGGTGAAGAGATACTGTTGATCATTTTTTCCATTGACAGAAGTATATGTTATTAAAGTGAATGGGGTCAATTATTTATTAGAGGAAATATTTGTCATGAATTCTTAGAAAACAGTATCACTATACTCTAATGATTTCATACCATAAAGAAATATTCCCATCAGCAATAAAATTATCACCACAAAGGAAAAAAAATAACATTTTAAGTGAAAAATACTGAAGTTACACATATCTCCCTGTCCGAGGCTGATATGTTTCTGAAATCTGAGAATGTGAAGTAATGCTTTGGTTTTAAAAATGTTTATCTCACTTAGCCATCTTAGGTGTGCCCTTTTGGAAAGTGGGAAGATGTAGGCTCTTTAATTCTCCAACTCCAGGGAAGAATTTGCTAAAGAAATCTCAACATTCAATTTCCTTGCTTTTGTCATTGTATATTTTTTTAAAGTCTACCAAGCTTTTACCTCTGTTTTGCAGATTTAATTTCCTGTCAACAATTTCAAATACCCTTCTCATCAGCCTGTCTTCTGCTGATATATAATAGCCTAATAACAGGGAATTCATGACTTTGCAGGAAATTTCAATCATGTGAATCATGGAAGACTCTTCGGTCTTTTACTCAGTCATTGTCTATGAGGTATAAGGGCCAGACATTTTACTGTTTTATAGTGAACATTGGAAGTTATTTGATTTGCAATAGAAAAGGTAAGAGTAGTAGAAACAAGATCAGAATCAGTAGATAATCATATATTTGTCCCTCATATTGTAAAGGATTACTCCAACCTAGAGTTATTAATGTGGAAGGGAAGAAAGATAGAAGATAAAGAAGTTGAGAAGGAAAAAGAAAATAAAGACAATAAGAGGTTAAACTCTGTGCGCCATTAATCAGAGATTACCAGGGGGGGGAAAATAGAGGCTTTTTCCTACAGTATCTGACCTATTATCTAGAAATACTCTTGATCACTTAGAATTTATAAGCATTCATGATCGTGATCCCCAACAATTTTCTGTTATTGAAGGCTAAAGATGAAGATTAAGAAGTTCAGCCTAACTTTTAACTGCTGAGTCAACTTGGGCAAGACAAGTCTGATCTTGGCTCAGAAATGATTAGCTAACAGATTTATTATAACAAAATTCTCTGGCCTTGAAATTACTTTTTTGATTTCTAATAATGGACTTTGTCTCTTAAATGCGGAAAATAAAACCATTTCTCTCTCGCTCATATACACACCAAGAACACAATACTCTATCTTTATAAAACAGCATCCTTTATAAAGGAAAGGGAATTTTTACTGATTAAATGAGTTCAATTAAGTAGAACATACAAAACTGCTTCAAAAGACATTGATATTTATCTCAACATGTTCATCAAGTGCTCATATTTTTCAAAACATATTTCACAGGTCACATATCTTCATTCTAGTAAAATCAGGATACACAGGATAAAGAAGAAAATAATATCATCCATAAGCTAACGTCCTGTGACAATCAACATTTTAACAACCACTCTCCAATGTTATTTTGTACTTGCTTATCTGTCCCGTAATTTGTGCAGTAATATGGCAATAACCCGGAAGAGCACTGTGACCTGACCTAGCCTTTTATCCCTCTGTTTCTAATACTCGAGATAATCTGGCAAAGTAACTGAAGAGCCCAAGGCCTAAAAATCATGGGATCATCAGTAGAATTTTACCTGAATGTCCTACTCTTAGCAGCAACTGGCCTTCCCAACCACTGAGAAACTGTTTCTTGCCTTTCATTTTTCTCAAAGGATACAGAGCTTAAATCATATCTACTGCAGCTGTGAATATAAGTTGTACATACTACTTGATGCCTGGGTGAAATTTTTAAAGGGTCCAGCATAGGAATCTTCAATACATTTTACTCTCAAGAAGACGAAATGGGGTGTGTCAAACCTCATTCCTTCCTATCCTCTTTCTATATTTATGTTAATAATTGGAGTCTTACTCATTAAACATACAAGTCGAAGATGGCCTACACATGCCAACAGGAGAATATGTTAACCAACCCTATTCCTACTTAGCCCACATCCTGTGTCATTGTGGTTTACGCTTAATTAGTCCTATTTACCCATTCAAAAGTTTTAGCAATAGAAATGTGCCCTTTGGGGGCCTCTCTGTCTCATGACACGGCTTTTTTTTTTTCCCACTAGGAAGTATGAAGATCTAGCTCTAAGATCACACAAAAGTATCAATATTCGATTTAAGATTTCTTTTATTGACAGCAATCTAAGACTTTAAAAGACTTTCCTGTACTTTTATGAAGTTTAGCACTTTCACATTCAGAGAATGGGATGGAGGTTCTGGTCTAGCTCTACTCTCTGGGTATAGACATCCCTCTTCACACTTCCCTTGCTTCGGGAGCAACATTTGCTGCAGAATCAGAAGGAGAAAGTAGAATCTCCTCCTCACAATCTCCCTTCAAGCTTTGACTCACCCAGAGGGTGATAGCAACAGAACCCTATTGCCTATGAGCCACAGTCTAATGTATGTGTAGCCAAAACGTCACTGCCACTGTCAAAATGGTCATGATAGCCCCAGACCCAGTTTGACTTCCACACCCCCCCCACCTCTGATCTCACTCTTCTCTCTATACATCTTCTATCTTTCACATTCTGGATATTTTCCAACTATATTTGTGCATTTTATGATGAATTGTGGGGAAAATGACTCACCCATCCTTCCTTCACAAATATGCAAATCTTATCAGCTCTTCTTTCTTTTTCTAGCCATCCATTTTAAGAGATAAAAATACATGCTCAAAATATAAAACAAACAAACAAAAAACCTTTAGTATAAAAGTCCCTTGGCTTTTTCATGAGTTTTTGCCAGTATCTAGTATTACTTGAATTTTCACTGAGCACCGCCATTTAATCTTTCTGCTTCTATTCTTTCCGTCTTAATATCATAAACTGATGTTGATATCCTTTATAATATCACTCTCAGTTTTTTCCTGTCCACCTCCCTCCAATCAGACTTTCTACATATTGTTTCCTGTCTGAAGTCCTCCTCCCCAGTCCAATCTGGCAAGTCGGGTGTTTTCATATCCTCTTGTACTCTGCTTAAATGTCATCTGCTTATAATACTGACTTGAATGGCTCATTTTAAAGGATATTTGGAACTTCCTATTCAAGAGTTCCTCATTCATTCAATCAACTATATACAGGTCAAAAGTACTTGGAAAAGTATTATCTTTGACCTGTATGTGCACAGACTACTTTTGCTATTATGCCCCAAACAATACCAACATAACAGTTAATACAAAACACATTGCATGAGTATTACAAATAATTTATAGACATACAGTTTCTATTGCAAATGCTGCATCTGTTTGTGTAAAGGAATTGAGCAGTGAATCCTCCAGACTTTAGAACCAATCTCTGACAGATATTGAAGGGAAACAATACTCTCCCATTCATGTTTTTCAGTCTGTTTCTCCTTCCAGTCTGTTATGTGATTTGATTACAAATGAAAAGTAGGGTGCCGGGAGTTTGGCCTAGTGGTAGAGTGCTTGCCTAGCATGCACGAAGACCCGGGTTCAATTCCTCGGTACCACATACATAGCAAAAAGTCGGAAGTGGTGCTGAGGCTCAAGTGATAGAGTGCTAGCCTTGAGAAAGTCCAAGGACAGTGCTCAAGCCCTGAGCCCAAGCTCAGGACTGGCAAAAAAAAAATGAAAAGTAGTCATTTGTCTTCCTACACCTATATCTTGTGTATTTTCTGTCCTCTCCTATGAGGTAGAAAGCATCACCTTTCTTGAGCAACATCTCACCAATGTTGAATGTAGATCCTGGAATAGAGCATGTAGTCTACAAACATTTGTACATGAGTGGAAAAAAATCTAGGATAATTCCCTTCATTCTAGCTTCATGGACAAGTACAGACATGCTGGCTGTGACATACAGTAAGATGCTAACGATTGGGAGAATTTGTGAAAACTTGTATTTTCTCCAGATCTAGTCATAGCATTTTTGGAATTCAGAGCAACTCCAAATTTACAATTAGAATTTGGAGTTCTCCAACTCTTTAAGAGATCTATATTACAATGTAAATTCAGAGGGCAGCTAGCCCACAGCCCTCATTGTTTTGTCCAGACCTTTCCTCTCTTTTCAATTGCCAACCTGTCTTTCCCTCAACAATTTCCTCAAGAGCTGCCCATTGACCATCTCTTTGCCTAGAGGTGTGCATATTACCAGTACAATTTATCCTCAAGAAAATCCACTGGGCAAGAAATTGAGACAGACAAAATTGGGCCTGAGTATTCAGCAGGGATTTCTGGGTGGTATAAGTAGCAGGGAGTATGGGCTTAAAATGGACATGACCCCTTAGCCCCAATCAATAAGTTTTTTTGTCCATGAATAGATTATTGGCAGCAGACCCACAGTAGAATCTTATCAGATTACCATCGTCATTTTTGAAAAAGTGATACACTTTCAATTTATATTCAGGTGGCCATTGTCAAGAATATGATGAAGGATATTTGGAGCCAAAATAAGGCTCTGAGACACATGGAAAAGCTAGCAAGAGAATGATGTTCCTTTTTCTGAAAGGTTTTCTAACAAGCAATGCCACAGACTCCCTGCCTTACCTCCTGTTTCCTTCCATCCTCCAAAGCCCATGTTCATACATTTACACCCCATGACATAGTAGCATGTCTATGCCCACACCCCTTAGTCCAGTAAATGGATATTCTGAACTCTAAGAAAATCCAGGCCCTAGGAAATAAGGAAATCCGTGTGTGTGTGTGTGTGTGTGTGTGTGTGTGTGTGTGTGTGTGTGTGTGTGAAAGAGAGAGAGCAAGAGAGTACGCAATCTTTCAGCATTCATCAGAAAAAAAGACTAATGTTCACACTCCAGGAGCTGCTCTTTCCAGCTTATATTTTTCAATTGGCAGATTTGAGTCAGATATCACCAACCAGATGCAGTGAACCCTGTAATACCTGAGCTGACTAGTTCTTTTTATTTTATTTCTTTTTATACCATTCAAGGTCTGTTTAATCAATTGTCATTTACTTGGTTTTTTGGCTCTTCCAGCATATAATGAACCACTTGAATATTTTTCCTATGATATTTCTTAATATGGAATATATCTATCACTGTAGACTTAAAATGTTACCAGAATGATCACAAACCCAGATCTTCAAGAAGAGAAAAGGGAATGGACTTTCTCCAAGGTAAACTGAGAAAGAGAGTTGGATCCAAGTGCCATTACAGAGAGAGCAAGGCTGCATAGTTTCACCTACAAACTCAGCATCCTCATATCAACACCTGCTTAGGAAAGGAAGTCTCTGAGTCACTGCCTGACAGAGTTGGAAAATTTAGCTCTCATTTTGTTCAATCCTGTGTTTTGGATTAGATGTTATAAAAGGCATATGAAAAGGAAAGCAATTGTCTAAAGTCAAAATTCATCATTGTAATCATCATCATTCCCCATCATGATTAAAGCTGGTAATTTTTAACCCATTACTAGTGAGGGATTAGGCTATGTGTTAAACACTTGATATTCATCATCCATATGTGATTCTGAGTTCTGGATTTACAGAGATGGTTCTGGTGATTAAATAAAAACACCGCATGTGACTGAGTAAAACCATTTCATTCATGTGTTCAAGACATTCATCTCCATATCTGTAAGTGTGAAAAACCATATAGCACATGATTTTTGTTACTTTAGGTATGTTTCCAAACAGGGTCCAAATCTTAGCACTCTGTGTAAAATAAATCTATATTGAATGTGAGTACTCAAAAGTACAGACACAAACCTTTCAGCAAGTCCTTGGAAGAAGCTCCATGGACAACGGCAACAGAATACTGACTAGCAAAAGTTGCCCTGGGGAATTCAATATTTGCTTAGATTAGGTTGTCTTCATATGTTTGTGTCTTTGTCCATTAGGGATGCTACAGAAAATATCACAGGATTTGTCATGTATAAACAATAGAAGGAGGCTGGGAAGTCAAAGGTGAAGATTCTAGATTTTGTAGATGGTTAAAGTCACTCTGCCACCCGCATGCTGCCTCCTACAGGATGAAACAGCTCAGTTGTTTCCCTACCCTTCCTTTATGAGAACATTAATCTTATTCCCCTCAGTACTTCATTACCTACCAAGGGCCTGGTCTCTTTCATATGACTGCATCAGAAATGACTTTCAGCATAGGAATTTGTGGGGGGGGTAGCTTCCACACAATTACAGGAAAAAAAAGGACATCAGCATCCCCATTTTAGGTTTACTGTAGCTGTCAGGAAAACGATTTCCTAGAAACAATGGATTTCAAGAGTGCCCTAAATCATTAAGGGAAGGTCATTTGTGTTTGTCTCTATGTGTTTGTAGGTTAAAAAATACTGTATATATATATATATATTTTTTTTTTTAACTCAGGACACCTTAGAAGTTGCAAAAGAAGAGTGAAGTCTCAGGTTCCAATCATCTAGATTTTTTTCCCCCAGTAGTAGCTTTCCTTAACAATAGAACATGATTGAAACCAACAAATCAGCAGAGGTAATATACTGTCATCTTGACTAGTGATCTTGCCAGTTTCATCAGTTTTTTTGTATGCTCTTTCCTTTCTTTATTTAAAAGCATATTTGTTATTTCATTATATATTGCATCTGGAGGGAATTTAATAATGGGGTAGTATATTCAGTATGAAGAAGGGTTTAGTTGGAACTACAAACCTACCACTCTTATTAAGGAACAAGAAAATGATTTTGAGACGTGTGTGTGTGTGTGTGTGTGTGTGTGTGTGTGTGCCCGTGCGCACACATGTGTGCTGATTCTGTGACTTGAACTCTGGGCAATGTCTTTAAACTTGACATTTGCTCAAGACTACCACTTTACCACTAGAGCCACAGCTCTACATTTGACATTTTGGTGGCTAATTGGCGATAAGAGTCTTGCAGACATTATTGCCCCGTCTGGCTTCAAACCATGATCAGATTGCAACCTCCTGAGCAACTAGGATTATAGGTGTGAGCCATTGATGCCTGACTTTTGAGACTTTTTATCTCAAAATAATTATGTTCTTGTATTTGGAATGTATTAATAAACGGGCACAACATTTCTGGTCACAAGTAATGCTACTGTGGTGAATTGACATTTTATATGACACCTCTAGGTTATCAATTTAGAGAATAAAATTCCATAAGGCAAATAATGCCAATAAAATTATCTGCTTAAAAGATATTATAGAGAAAGGAAGGGGAAAGTAAGATGATTGGGAGGGATGAGGGGAGGGCAAGTGGGAGAAAAACATGAGAAGAGGTATCAATGTTCAAGAAGTAATGTACCAATTACCTGATGAATGTAACTGTAACCCTCTATACATCACCCTGACAATAAAATACAACTAATTTTTTTAAATATAAAGTTTTGGAAGCTAAGATGAGATAAAAAATACTGTAATTTACTGAGGCATAGAAATATACTTGTTATATTTTATAAGTTATAGGAGAGGAGAAGGAATGTAAGGACTGCTCAAACTGCCTTGGGTGAGTTTTACAAACAAATAGAACATTTTATTTATGATATTTCTAATGTTAAAATTACAGTTTAAATTTCCTGAGTAATATACTTCAAATAATAAACTTTCAATGCTTATTACAGTAATAAAAAAGACTTTTGTTGAGGATTTGTTAGGAGAATAATGCAATATATTCAACATACCAAATGAAATCATCTTTTTCATCCAAAATAGTACCTCTTTGGGGAACTCCAGTATATAAGCTTACTTTCAGCTTTTTGATGGTATTCTACTGGGATCAACGCAAGTTAGTATCAAAAAGAAATAGCATCCTTGCTGAATTCCCAAACAAATGCTTTGGGAACTAGAGCACTTTTTATGTATCAATCAAAAGTACTTCCTTCATCTGTATCTGAGCATCACAAGTCAAAGTAAGAGCTTTTGGGAAAAAAGAATAAAAATATATGGACAAAACAAGTACAGAAGAAATATTTGAGAAAGGTGTGGGTGTGTGTATCCCTTTCCATTTTTAAATTGAGAAGCTTCTCAATTATAACGTAAATTGGCATGTCAAAAAAAACTAACTTTGATGGGAAATACCTAGAAAGTTAATACTAATTATTTTAAAACATATTTATGAGTGGGGCATCAGTGGCTGATGCTTGTAAGCATAACTAATGAGGACACTGAGATCTTAGGGTCAGGGTTCAAAGCTAAACCAGGCAGGAATGTCTCATTTCCAGTTAAACAATAAAAAGCTGGAAATGGAGCTATAGCTCAAGTGGTAGAGTACCAGCCTTGAGTGAAAAACCTAAGGGACAGCATAAGCACAAATAAATAAATAAATAAATATGATGTACAGTAAGTCATTAAATATCATTCAGCTTAAGTCATTAAGTCCTAATCATTAACCAATGTTCATTTTTCAAACAAAGAGTGAAATGATGAAATTTCTGCATTCTTAGTACCTCTTGAGAGACAAGCTTAATTTTCTTTGAGTACATATCCCCTTTTTTGAGTATTGTGTTTGGGTAGAAAGCTCTCTATAAATCACCTCAATAAAGACTAAATAATTCCCTCCAGCAGGGCTCAGATTTCCATTACTTTATACACTGGAATGCAATGAGTTTTCCAAATCAATATTACAACAGAAATGTAGCAATTAAAATCTTAAGGTACAGAGAAAAAACATATAAGAATTTGCTTTCTTATTCTATTTTTGGAAAATGAAGACGAGTGGGAGCCAAGGAAGGAAAACACGGAAGGATGCAGAAGAGCTGCAGAGAACTTGTAGCCTCACATATGGACCATGAAAATACAGCATTAAATAACCAACCACATGAGACACATTATTTCCTATGAGAATGATGCTGCTTTCATTGTTTTAGATCAAAGAAATCATACCATATTGGAACATAATACAAATCACAAGAAAACATTACTGAAGGTTTAGGCTTATTAAGCATATAAATGAAGAGTTCATTATATTTGCATCATAAAATGGAAATTAAATTATAAAAATGAAATTATTTGGTTTAACATCTTTTCTAATCTCCTATTTCAAAGAAATAAAAATGAGTTGGAGTGAATGAGAAAAAGAAGTAGGAAAAATAAACTTTGTTTTTCATTAATTTCCCCCAATGTCCGTTTCCCACAAAGATTGTTTTTAGTTGCAAGTACATTCTCCATTCTACAGCATGACTGAGCCAGCCTTCCTTCTTCAAGCTTTTAAAGGTACATAGATGCCTTCTTCCTGACAACACATTCAGTTGTTAATATACTCGGTGTTTGTTACCTAATCGCTGATCTGTAATGGTTTTATAATTTCTAAAACAGTAGGAGGAAATCACATCAATAAACACAGAACAGACATTGTAGTTGGACTATGTAATGTATAATTCATAATTTGAGGCATCATTTTGATAGTACGTATGTGTAAAAATCATACTCTCTACAACAACAAAAAAGCCACTTAATTATTTAACACTTTTAGGGTCTGTCTTTGGTTGGCCATAGGGTTCTGTGATGGGGCTGCTAATTTATCCAGCCAATATTTGCCAAGAGCATATCTGATTTAGTGATCCTGTCACAACAAAGGCCCCGAGCAGAGAACATGAATAACTGAAAACCTCTGCTTTTGAGAAGTTCTCATCTCAGTGGAGTAGAGGAGTAAGAGATGAAAGTTTTAGGCAAACAACTAAGTTGCAGTGATAGAGTGTATATGCGGGTTTCTATCACAGGACTGGGTTAAAACAATAATCAGAACTAGTTAAGAGTCAAGACTCCAGAATCAGTGCCTGAGTGTCAACCTCAGTTCTGTCACTTTCTGAGCAAGGGGAAAGACAACTGACTTCTTCGTGCCTCTTCATCTGGGATATACTATTTGCACTTCTCCCTGTGATTAAATGAACTACTATCTGGTGTTTGGTACATAGGAATTACTTTTTGCTTATGACATAAGGTATCACACCAAGGTGATATGGGAGCATTCTGAATAGCAGAATGGGCATGTGCATTCATGGAGCAATAGTGTAGAAAACAATAATATTATAAAGCACAAATTCACAGCTAATATTTGGATTTTTACCATCTCTACAGACATTATCTGGATGAAGCTTCCTGGCTCAGTTATTCCTTCTATTTTTAAGTCTAGATTTGCTTGTTCCTTTTGTACTATGAGAAAATTTTTTTTTAAAAAGAGTGCTTTATAGAAGAGACTCAGTCCGCAAGAAGAACTAATCGAGAAGACTCAATCATCATAAGAGCTCTAAGAAAAAGTCAACGACTGGAAACATGTCATTGAGAATACACTCAAGTTTATTCTATTATGTGTATCAATTTTCACTCAACATCAAATATTCCACAGAATACCTGTTACTATCATGCAAAGTTCAAGGGTATCTAATTTCTCCATAGTTAACATCACCAAACACATACTTGAAACCCCAGTATGCTGAAGTGAGTTCTTACAGTTCATTCAGAAGGATGGCTTTATCTTTCCCATGGTCCAGACTAAAGATGTTGGGGACTCTGAGGACCCTGGAGAATTCTGTGAGGATGACAGTGAAGCTGGCAGAGAGAGGAAAGGCACCGGGTCTAGGTAAAGGCAGACCAGGAAGGGTGACTTTATAGTCTATAGAAAGATGAAAAACAAGTAGCTGTACAGAATAGTGACAAAAAATGCAAAAATAAAAAGGGAAAGGCAATAGAGAAGTAAATGAGGGAATAGAAGAAATACAATCTATCCTTGCTCCCTTAAAGGATATATGAATAAGTCCCTAGAAGGATGACACAGTGAAGCTGGAACTTTCAACAATGGGAAAGCAAAGAATTCTAGCTCTTTCACTTGTAGCACTATATCTCAGGGGAAAAATAAGCCATTTATGTTTTAGGTAAAATGACTAGGAAATAAATACTACATTTATTTTCTTTTTGATCTTGATTCACTGACTATGAAATGAGGCTATAAAGATCGACTTCACAAAGCGATTAATATAATCAAATTCAACAATATTTTAGAAAAACTCTCTCCTTATGAACTTTCTTAAAATAGAATCGAAATTCATTGCTCCTGGTATCTCAAATCTTGAATAACCACCTGTCGACCTGAAAAGCAATTAGAACATGAAAAGTTCTTGAAAGTTCTAAGGAAACCCATCTTGTTAACTCCATACGAGATGAAGTAAAGGGAAAAAAAATTAACTAGAGCCTCATGGCTTCTCCCCATACTCTGTAATTCATTTAAGAGATACCCAACCTCCATCTTAATTAAACTAGGCTTTTCAAATTATTTTATAAAATTTCCAGCACCTCAGAATTTACAAATCACATCATAATAGGGGAAGCTAGATGTGGTGCTAGAAACTTTAAGTGATTTTTCTCTCAATATGAAATATTATGTTTCAAATAATTTGAGGCAAGAAAGTTCTAGGTTCAAATCTTAGCTTGGCTACATACTAACATGTGTAAACTTTAAAAGGCAAATATGCCAGGCTGAAAATCCTTTGCTTCAATAGCAAGAAAAGGTGGACTTGTGAAGGTTCCTATTTCATGAATCTCTTTGCATAATACAATGCAGCTTTGTGTTGAAAAGTGTCTAGAATGTAGCAGGTGCTCAATTAAAGTCATGTATTCCTTAGATATCAAAGGCTCACATGATATGTGAGTTGCAAATTAGAGCTAACCAACTTTTAACTAACACTACAAACATTACTAACCTATTTTTCTTTTCTGAACCATGAAAGATGTTCTGGCAAAGCAGATCCCTAGGGAAAGCAAGGCACAAAACCCACCCAACCTGCTGCTAAGCTCACAGCTGGTTTCCTCTTCTGGAACCACTGCAAGAGCTTCCACACTTTCTTCTAATTATCCACAACAAGACACAGAATTGTTCTGAGGGCTAACTGACTTCCAGAAAATGTCAGCATCATGTGCATCCCAGTCTGGCAATAAGACCTAGCTGAAGTGTGACCATAAGGTAATGAGCCTGATTTTCTCTTATGACTCATTGTCTAGCTCAGAAGCTATTTTTTAAAGTTCTAGGTCTTATCAAAATAAAAGCACCAGCGCATGAAAAGAACAGTGTGAAGGCATTTTTTGGTAATACTAAATACATAGGCAATGAGAATTGCCTGCCACTAGGCACTGGTGGTTTACACTTGTAATCCTAATCCTTTGAGAGACCGATAGTGGTTTGAGTCCAGCTTGTACAGAAAATTCTATGATATCCTGCCTTCATAGAAGAGAAGGAAGTCATGGTTCAAGACATAGCAGGACACCTGCAGGCTTCCATATTGCAGGCATATTGCAGCTCAGCTGTCTGGAAAGCAAGACCATGTCCTAGAAATGATCCAAATGGGAAATAGTGCTGAAGGGATGGCTCAATGGTATAATGCTACCTTGGAACTCCCTGAGTTCAAATCCTTAGTGATATCCTAATAACAACAGTAACAACAACAATAACAAGATGATCAGCAAAAACATCAACAACAATACAATTAACTGTGTGCAGGTAAATAAAGATCTATTTAATGAAACTTACTAAAGGATAATAACATGAAATTTTATTCAATTACTGCAATAGATATTAGAATCATTACAATGCCATTTTCAATTTGGTGAGATTGGACTAACCTTCAAATAACTTGAGCAAATGGGAACGTAACCAGATAGGAAGGGTTACAAACCAATAAGAAACTATTGTTGAGGGTGTGTGTGTGTGTATGTGTGTGTGTAAAATAAAGAATATATCTTAAAGTGAATACAATTGATGATATTTGGGATGCAGATAAATACAGAAGATACTAGGTAAGGTTAGAGAAAAGAGGTAGACAAATTAAAAGAATAAATAATGAGAGAGAGAACTCAGTCACGAATCCAGTGTATAGGCTACAAGATTACAAAGAGTGAGAGAATAAGTAGATAGGAAAGGATTAGGTGAGAATATTGAAAAGGGTGACATTGACCAAGATATATTCTATTCATAAACTGCTACAATAAATGGGAGGTTTTTTTGTACAACTGCATAAAGATAATAAAAAATAAAAAGGATGAAAACATGAAATGTGTGTGTGTGTGTGTGTGTGTGTGTGTGTGTGTGTGTATGTTGGGGGTTTTGTAGATAGCATTCAGAGAAATATGTTGACTAAATGCTCCTTTCCCATATTAGCTTAAAGGCAATGCCATATCCTTTTTGAATTCTTTGCTATTCTGTGAATACTATAGTTCTTTTTCTCCAGAATGCTTTATGTTAAGATCTATGAAGTACTGTAAGTGTGTGCATAAAAAAATGAACAGGATATAGACATGCTTAATATGTGTTATAATTCTCCAAAGACCATGCAAATGTCTGCTGGCTAAATGGCTGTCAGTCAAGATTAGGGACAACATATGTCACTTTCTACATTTCCAACCACAGGAAGGCTGTAGAATGTAGAATGACAGTGTGTTTTGCCAGGAGGATTTGTATACAAAGGAATATATATATATATATACATATATATATATATATATATTTCTTCTATGGGGAAAATATAAAGAAGTAAACTATCTTCCTTAACAGGAAGAGTCCTTAGGTTGGAGGAGAAGGGTGCAACGTCAGTATTTTCACAAATATCTGACAACTTTAGGAAATCCTTGAATATACTCTAGGTAAAGGAAATCCTTTTGAGTCCTTATGTACATTGGAGTTCATTCAATCTGCCAAGGAATTGTAGCAAGCCATCACACGCACTGGATTTTCATATCCTTTCCAGCCCCTGAAGACCTGAGTAGTGTTGTATAGGAAAATTCATTTATCTTTCTTATGGGAATCAAAGTAAGGTAATAAAAGGAAATACTTTTTTTTAACTGACTGCCTTGGTAGGAGAAGAATATGATAGTCGAAAGCACAGAAAAGCAGAAGGGAAAGAAGGAAAATTAAATGGTTATCTATTCATGTGGGATGTCCTAAGACAGACAGGTTTTGATATATTAAAGAACTACAGCATAGGACATAGCAGTGGAAGGAAGCTGCCACTTTCAATAAACGTCTAAACTCAACCATGGGCAAAAAAAAAAAATAAAATAAAATAAAATCTTTGTCTTCCACTTGATTCCAGATTCTCTGCAAAGTACCCTTCAGAAAAAAAAAGAAAGAAAGAAAATTCCCTTCTTTTACTGAACTTAAAAATATATATATACATTATTCCTCTAGATATACAGATTTCAAGATGTCCTATTGCCCTCTATATCTTCTTGTTGCTGTTGTTGTTGGGTGTGGTCCTGGGGCCTGGATTCTGAGTCTGGGCACTATTCCTGAGCTCTTCAGTTCAAGGATAGTGCTCTACCTATTGGAGCCACAGAACCACTTCTCGTTTTCTGCTGGTTAATTGGAGATAAGAGTCTCAATGGACTTTGTACCTGGGCTGGCTTTGAACCAACCGTGATTCTCAGATCTCATCCTCCTGAGTAGCTAGGATTACAGGAGTGAGCCACCAGTGCCCAGCATTATACATGTTTTAATTTGATAAAATGTCAAAGTCATCTATTTTCTCTCATTTTCCTCAGCCTTTAACATAGCAAATTCGTTTCTGTATGAATTCTTGGCTTGCAGGAACATTAGAAAGACCCAGGGAGGCATTTTAAAGCAATGCCAAATGTAACCTATACTAATTTCATCCATCGTGTTGGGAGGAGGAGGGAGCTGAGAATTGGTCATCTTTTTAAGTTTCCGGAAGATCCTAATATAAAACCAGGATAGAACTGTTATCAAAATTTCAAGAAAGAAGATTAGGTATACAGTTGAGTGAAGTGAACTTTAAGGTCCTTTCCAAACAGGAGAAGGGTCAGTGATTTTTCGAAAGGAGTATCCTATAAAAATGACTTTTCACAAATAACAGAGGAAGGGATTTCTCAAGGCTAAAGAGAAAAAAAATTGCAAAATGCATTGAAAAATTGAGCTCACTAGCAGGTAATTCCAACCAACCAAAGACATATGTAACCATGCAGTTTGTAAAATGTCAATAATCTAAATGTTCTAAGATATCAGCATTGCTTATAATTCTCCTGCTTCAGCCTTCCATATACTTGAATTGCAGGCATGCACTGTGATTTGTTATTTTAAAATAACACATTATTTTTTAAATGTAATTTTTTCTTATATGTATCAAAGAGCCCCCATATCCACTCTCTTCACTGACATGTAGATCACAGTCAACTTATTAAACTTTGCCTTAACTCCATTAACTACAAATGAGGTAGGCTTTTGTCATACAAATTCAACAGTGTGTCCCATTAACTATAACATATATTACTATATATGTGAATAACTAAAACATCCAAGTTTATCAGAGAGTATTTCCGTTCTACCACAGATAACTTATCAACTTGCTGAAGAAGAATTAGTCTAAATATTTCTAGGGGAGATTGTGAGAGATTATTTATGTCTTCAAAGATTTAGAACTAAGTTAAAAAAGGAGCTTCTGTAGCTCCTGTTTGTTAGTCTTTGTGCCCTTAAATAGGACAGATGGAGATGGATGGATAGATAGGTAGGTAGACAGATAGATAGATATTCCTTATTTTTCTCCTCATCTTGGCCCAACCTCAGCTCTAGAAAGAAGATATATGGGTAAAGAAAGGTGCTAGAGCATGCTACCTATCTTCAAGGAAATGAAACAAAACAAAATCTTTTTTTTCTTTTTTTAATTTTGATTAATAGAAGGATTACATTATATTCATCAGATAGAAGGCACATAACTTCACAAACATTGATACAATTTCTTATAACATGGTCCCCATTTCCCTCCCACTCTCCTCCCACTTATCTTGATTTCCCCCTTCCCTATCCAATTTCAAATAACCAATTAAGCACATATAAAATATATCAGATAACAATGTGAAATATTGTAACAATATGAGATAACCAAGGGATGGCAAAAGAAATGAGAGATAACATAGTACATTAAGAACAACAGTCACTCATTATATGGCTTTTGTTTCCTTATCCTGGAGGTCCTTACATTTAATGTCATACTATTTGGCCTAATGTCTCTAGATTTTGTTCTATTGTAAATTTCTGCTAGGAGAGCCCAAGGTTTCTACTGATTATGACAAATGAAGGAGACTATTGGGCCTATGTTCCTTTGAGTCTGGCTTACTTCACTTAATATGAATTTTTCTAAGTTTTTCCATTTCCTTACAAATGGGACTATGTCATTCTTTCTGACAGCAGCATAGAATTCCATTGTGTACAAATACCACATCTTGTTGATCCAGTCATCAACTGAGGGGCATTTGAGTTGGTTCCATATCTTTGCTATGGTAAATAGTGCTGCAATGAGCATCACTGTGCTAGTGGATTTAGTATGCCCTTGTTTCTGGACGATTGGGTAAATGACAAGTAGTGGAATTGCTGGGTCATATGGGGAGCTCTATATTTAGTTTTTTGAGGAACTGCCATACTGCTTTCCATAGTGGTTGAACAAGTTTGCACTCCCACCAACAGTGTAGTAATGATCCCTCCTGGCCACATCCCCTCCAGCATCTGTTGTTATTAGTTTTCTTGATCCTGGCCATGCTAACTGGAGTGAGGTAGAATCTTAGAGTTGTTTTGATTTGCATTTCACAAAACAAAATCTTAAAGAGAAGAAAGAGAAACCAAGGGAGACAAGGAAGATGAGAAAATGTTAAGTTGAAAAAATTAAATTTAGTGGTTCAATTCATGAAAGTTTACTCTCAAGAAGAAAGCAACAAAGAGAAGTATGAGTCTATCAACCATCCTAATGTTTATACTAAATCTAATATGAATGGGGAGAGGAGAAAAATGTCTAGAGATAAGCATGGCAGGTGTTTTTTGTTGTTCTTGTTGTTATTGTTGTTTTCTGTCAGTCCTGGGCTTGAGCTCAGGGCCTGAGCACTGTCCTTGGATTTCTCAAGACTAGAGCTCTACCTCTTGAGCCTCAGCATCACTTCCAGCTTTTTTCTATGTATGCGGTACCGAGGAAGTGAACCCAGGTCTTCGTGAATGCTAGGCAAGCACTCTGCCACTAAGGCCAAAATCCCGGCCCCACGTGGCAGGATTTTTAAAGTCAGGTAAAAGTTCTCTTTTTCCCACTGTTGACATAATTCTATAATTAATAACAATTATAATATATTGGTTATTTTCTGAGTATATGAAACATAATGTTTAAATAAAACTCATAGTTTTCTCATTGAATTCCTACAGGTGCCTCATAAGATATTTACTGTTTTTCCCATTTCATAGCCAAGCATGGCTGTGTCTGAACATCCAGTAAGAATTTGTTGGCTGGATTTTCAAATGTGCATGAATTCTAAACTCTGAGCTCTCCAGCAAGTATTTATCATATTTTAACCAAGACAAAATTTGGTGGTAGTGACAAAATTGGCTTATGATTCTAATAATCAACACAATCTACATTTTAGTTGGCCAACAAGCAAAAGTCACCTGGCTTTAGGATCTGCCTTTCTCTGCCTTGTCCTGATATGTCTGATCAACACCAACCCCTCCTTACCTCTACATAGACCTGTTGTAGGTAGGATTGCTGGCCATTCCTGGAGTGACAGTAGAATTGCTGTACTAAGTAGCCATATTGAAGAAATTGATTTCCAAGTACAACAACCATTTACAAGTTCCATCTAATAAATTTAGGGTCTCACTCTGCACTCAAAATTCTGATACTCAAGGAAATGCAGTCAGTGGTCAAATGTACCTCTAGACATTGGGAACTTTCACTATCTATAACTCAAAATCCTTATGAGTCCTCTAGTAATTGTGCGAAAAATAAGGGAGGAAAGTAACTACCAACATTAGAAACAGTGCTTAGAAAACGGAGCAGGAAGAATCTCTTAAGTCCAAGTGAGCTCAACTCCAAGTGACAATTGTCACATCATTCAACCATGAGCCTCAAGTAATCATATGTGTGAACATCAAGCAGAATTCAATCCACAGTGTCATGTATCTACACAACGCATCCACACAATGCATTCTCCTATCATCTGATGTTCTATTAGAGATTCCCTGCTCAGAGGTAAGAGCTGGTCTTCTTTTAAAACCTTTAGGATCATGTGGGTAGCCCATATTCTTTAGTGTCTTACAAAAATTATTCTATTTTATTATTGAGTCATGGAAAAGAAGTAAAACTAGATGAAAAAAGTCTAGGGTTATGAAACACCCATGTGTACTAACTTCCAATTTCTCAAGAAGTATATTCCAGTGGGTACCTGATATTGATGTCAAATCCTTCTCTCCTGCATTAAAAAAAAAATCTTGCTAAATTTTGCTTCTTTCCCTACACATTGCTTTCCCATCGTCTTTAGTAGCCACATTTCTGGAGATAGCAATGCAGTCTGGCAATTACTAATGGGGTAAGTTTCACGTTCTGTTTTCCTTCCTGCCTCCAACCAGTGGCTGCTCTCTAGATTTATGTGAGATGCCTTTCTTGTTGATACAGGCATATTGACAACACCATCAAACTTCTCTGATTTCATTTACAGGTACAAGAAGGCTGCTTCATCTACTCCTCCACTTCACCCCCCCCCCACACACACACCCTAACTACCCTGCTGTTTATTCATTTGCTAGCAGCCAGTAAGCTGAAACCCAGCAATCATTACTATGGCAAGGAAGGAAGGAGGAGGGAAGAAAAGAGGGAGGGAAGGGAAAATGGGAGGGCGAGAGAGATAAAAGTTTGCTTTTTTTTTTTTTTTTTTTTTGTCCAAGTTTGCTATTCACATGGGATACAGCCTTCATACATCAGCTCCCATTTCTGAGCCTAAGGCCCCTCATCTGTGAAAGAAAGGACTGAGCTCTGACCTTCTGATTTGATTTCACAGCATCTTGTTTTCATTCTGACCTTTGGCTCCAGGCCTTTCCAGGGCTAGCCCATCATCAGAGCGGCAGCCCTGACTGCCCGCCTGCCTGCCAATCTGTGTTCAGGGCAGACTTTGCCGGAAGGCTGACAATGATCAAATGCCCTAGGCTGGCCCTGTGCCATATGTCAGCTCAACACACTGTCTGAGAGGCTGCAGATGGAGACCTGAGAGACCAAGTGTGCTTCATACTGCCCTACAGAACTAATAAGCAAGCCCTGGTGCCCAGGGTCCATGCCCTCACGCAGTCTCTATGAGTGCTGCTCATCTGTCTACTCATTGATCTGGCAGAACCTAAGAAGCTCTCACTTACAGAAGGCTTAAAAAATATTCTAATGCTGGTCCAATGACAACGTTTCCATGAGTAATATTAACCAGCTGGCTATTACCAAGTGTCAGGTACATATTGTCTCTTTCAATATTCCAGACAAACTAGGGATGTGGCTCAAGTAGTAGGGTTCCTGCCTAGCAAGCATGAGGTCCTGGGTTCAATCCCCAGTACTGTACAGACATTGTGCTAGACAACACCCTAAGCTAAGGGTGTGATTTCCCCATTTTACCCAAACACATATGAGGAAAGTGTAGAGATGCTAAGTCCCTCTCTGACAACAGCTATCTAGCTCACAAAGGTTAATTCTACTTTGTGCTACCTGACCCTGGACATTCTAGGAGAGCTTGTTTTCCTTTTAAAGATATGCTCACACCTCTAATCCTAGCTACTGAGGAGACTGAGATCTGAGGATTACAGTTCAAAGCCAACTCAGGCAGGAAAATCCATGATACTCTCATCTACAATTAACCACCAGAAAAACCATAAGTGGAGCTATGGTAGTGTTAGCCCTAAGTAAAAGAGTTCAGAGGTAGTGCCCAGGCCCTGAGTTCAAGACTACGCCTGACAAAAACAAAAGGCAACAGCAACAAAAATAACGACTTCCTTCTTACGGTCTCCTCATCCTTTTCTTTGATCACATCCGACATGGATAAAAACATCCGTCCAATCAAGTGTAAAAATTTAAGAGAGCAAACAATTAGATCAGACAACAAGGAAGTCTGTACCTTCATCTTTGTTCTTCAGCAGCTTGGCTTGCTAATTGGAATGGGACTCGTTATGTTTCTCTCTCTTTCTCTTTGCCCTTCCATTTCTTCCTCTAGCAGCATGTTAATATAAGCCAGAGCTTTTGACAATAGTGCAGCTAATTTCTAAATGACTGAAACTTTTTTTATTATACCAGTCAAGGAGAGTTCCTACAGGAGGTAAGAGAGCTGGTAAGCATATCCACAGAATGGAAATTTATTCATTACACAGAAGATTGGCATTCAGTGCAAATCATCATCATGGAAAATATGGGGCCAGAAAATAGAAACACGGCACTTATTTTACATTCAGGTCAAAGGATCACATCATTCTAGTTGAAACTGCATTATGTTATGTAGCCCGCTCTGTCCTTACATTCTCCTACACAACTGTTGTTTTGTGAGACCTTGTGAACCTCTCCAACAGAGATACATTCTGTGATGTTTCCTATTTAAGCAAGTCAATAACTCTGTCATGGTTTCTTTTTCCTGCTTCTTTATTTTACTTAAACTCTCTCTTTGGGTCTAAAGGAATGAACTAAACACAACATTTATATGGTAAACTCAGTAGTTATAAAAGCCATGTCTAATGCCTGAGATAATGCCTGTTTTGTATGCATCATATTAGGGACTGCCCAATGTTGCTTTCCTAATGTAGATATGTAATGACACTTGAAACACGCATGCTGTTCTCAGGTTATTATTAACAGGGTTGGGGTTGGGTAGATGGTTAATATCAGTAACTACCTGACCAATCATGGTGAGTAATGTCAAGGACAGTGCTCAGCCTTCTGGAACTTTTGCAGGATATAAACCAAGAGATCTGGTAATAGGTTCAGCTTCACCCATTTTGGAAAGGAAAATGCAGTTAGTTGATGTTCCCATTCTTGTTTTCTGCAATGAATGTAGCTCCCATGGTTGCATGGAATTCAGATACCCATAGAGGTTGGCCAGTCTGGTTCCTTGTATTTCACATAGGTATAGTTCTTAGTTTCAACTGCAGCTCTTCTGATCTTACAACCATCTTTCATACTATTTCCCACCATCCACTCTCTAAGGTTCATGGCTCATTCCTTCCATCTTGAGAGAGGTTTGCTTCTGCTTCTGTTTCTCACTTGACTTCTCTTCTTTGCTTCGGTCAGGATCCTAGCTGGAATTTCGAAATATGGCTTGTGACTCACACTATGGGTTTGTTTTGCCTGAGATGTCAGAATGATCAGAGCTGCCCAGAGGACCTCAGCCATTTTGGCATTCAGCCCTGTGGGACCTGATTGATTTGGGAGACAGATGAGATTTCATGAACCATTGGGTTTAAAGTCAGTGGGCACATAGCCAACTGGAGGACAGCCATAGGTCTTTAAAGTGTATCAAAAAGAGACAGCATGCTTGTCTGTTTTACTCATCAAAGTTTACAGCCCCTAATACAATATTTGCCAAATAAGAGGAAGAAATGACTGTTTGTTAATTGAGCAAAGGAATGGCTATACTGATCTACAATATATTACAGAGGTTATAATTGAGTTCTGGACTTAACTGTACACATCTGGTTTCATCATGAATTATTGGTTTCATTATTATTTTAGGCACATGAGCTATGATTCAGCTAAGCTCAGCTAAGATTCACATAGTTGTCTATAACCTGGAAATATTGGTATTTAAAATACATGATAATTTGGAAGCCATGTTTTTGGTTTAATTCCAAACCTTAAAAGAATAACAAACACAATTTAAATGTTATAATTAGTCATGTGATGAATATTTCTTTGATATATAATTACTTTTACATTCCCATTCTTGGTATTTTATTTATATTTTGCCATTCTTTTATGCTTATCTTAAACTTAATCAAATTTCATGTAAATTTAAATATATATGGAAACTTTTTCTATCACTTAAAATTAAATTTTAGACTAAAACCAGTCCAACTGAGTTACTGATTATTTCTTTAGGGAAAAATAAGATCTGAAATATCAGCCTGAAGAAGTGTATAATTCTGGAATTTGAATTGTAAAATCTGATTTGGGTGAGATTTCTTTTTTCTTTTTTTACAAATAAGATCCCTAACATTTTCCCATTGTCTTAATGCCACAAATATTTCACTGAAATGATTAGGTTTATTGCCTATTCTAAGAGAGTAAGAATTCTAAATGAAAGATTTGGGCTGTAGATGAACTGTGAGGTCCTGGAACATAGATTTGAAGAACTCCCTCTACAGATGCTCTGCTTAAATGAGAACATGGAAGCAGCAGCGTAGGGTGTGTGTGTGTGTTAGGCCAAAGAGTAGTGTTTCAAGCCCTTCCTCTTCTTACTTGTTCCCAGTAACAACAAACAGCATGGTAGATGAAAAAGCCATCAAAGTACAATATGAAGATATTTCCAGGCTGGGAGTTTTGCCTAGTGGTAGAATGACTGCCTAGAATGCATGAAGCCCTGGGATTAATTCCTCAGTAGCACATACACAGAGAAAGCCAGAAGTGTTGTGTCTCAAGTGGTAAAGTGCTAGCCTTGAGAATGCCCAAGGATAGTGCTCAGGCTCTGAGTTCAAGCCCCAGGATTGGGTTAAAAAAAAGTTAAATTGTTCTTCTGAAATGAAAAGGGTAAAACTACTTCTGTTCTTTCTATCTTCCCGCCCCCCTTTTTTTTAACATTGACACTGTAAATGGCCTGATGGCTATTAATGACATTTCAGTTAAGACAAATAGACAAAGAGACTATAAAACAGAAATAGAAATAATACTTTCAAGCTTCTTTGCTGCAAATTATCATCCTGCCCTGTAATTCTATTGATTTGGCTGTTACTATATCAAATTTTAATCACCATAAACTATGGACTAATTCAGATCTGCCACCAAGTGTCCTTAGAAGGAGACTTTTGATTACAAAGGACACCTCTGAAAACCTTTTAAAAGTCTTTCCTAGAAAACTGCAGATACACAAAAGTAACCAAAAAGCATACCTTACACTGAGTTTGCAAACCATAAACATAACATACTACGCTTTTATATTTTCTTTTTTGCCAACCTTTGGGCTTGAACTCAGGGCCTGAGCACTGTCCTTGGCTTTCTCAAAGCTAGAACACTACTACTTGAGCCAAAGAACCACTTCCAGCTTTTTCTGTGTACGTGATTCTGAGGAATTGAATCCAGGACTTTGTGCGTGCTAGGCAAGCACTCTACTACTACCCCCGCTCCTGGCCCCCATGCTATGCTTTTAATTGTTAGGAGTTTGAGAAAAGACATTAAGTAAAAACAAGAGGGGAAATTGGATGGTTAAGGCAAGTAGCTCCAGAGAATTCCCTGAGAAGGAATATCAAATCCATTTCTATTGCCTAATATAGCAGGTTTACTCTGTGGCCTCAATATAATTTTCTTCTCTTGAATATATTCTCTGGCTATCTCCCACAAGCAAAGCCTACTGAGCCTGTTACGGGCGATGATACTAGTTATCCAAGGTGTTGAAATGAAACAGATCTGGAGGGATGGGGCTGGGAGTGTGGCCTAGTGGTAGAGTGCTTGCCTAGCATGCACATGGTCCTGGGTTTGATGCCTTGGTACCACAAGCACAGAAAAAGTCAGAAGTGGTGCTATGGCTCAAGTGGTAGAGCGATAGCCTTGAGAAAGGTCAGGCCCTGAGTTCAAGCTCAGAACTGGCAAAATAAAAAAAATGGGGTGGGGTGGGAGGGAAAAGCATGTTCTAGATACAACTAAAATATGTAGACTGGGGCTAGGAGTTTGGCCTAGTGGTTGAGAGCTTGCCTAGCATCCACGAAGACCTGGGTTCGATTCCTCGGTACCACATACATAGAAAAAAAGCCAGAAGTGGTGCTGAGGCTCAAGTGGTAGAACTCTAGCCTTGAGAAAGTCCAAGGACAGTGCTCAGGCCCTGAGCTCAAGCCCAGGACTGGCAAAAAAAATAAAAAAATATGTAGACTGTATCTCACATGATTTACAATGCCTATGAAAATAAAAACATAGAGAACATGTACAATTATGAACCTCATTTGCTTAATGTGCCTTTATCCAGAGCTTTCTATAGAATATGTGCCAATGTCTTAAGAAACAGTATGCTGCAAATCAAAGTTTACAACATGTTGGTTTAAAGACTATTGCTTCTTTGACCAATGTCTTTGTTTTATTCCTAGCATCACAGATTTGCAAGAAGAAATGATAAAGCACATAACCTAATACATATGTTGAATAATTTATTTTTCTCTCCTCAAAATATGCAGGAAATTCAACCATGACATTTTATTTCTTAGATCAGACCATGAAAGTAGTCAGTTCTCATTTCTCTTTGCTTGTGTGGACATAACTTTGAGCACTTTTTAGAAACATCATTTTCTCCTTTCAGACTTGAATAAAACTGACTCTTTCATACTTGGCTTCATACCAAAGACACGGTTCAGGGTACAGACTGCACAGGGCCCTGGAATTCAGTGACCCTGGTTTTATATGTAGGTTGTTCCTAACTAGTTCTTTGTTAAACCCCTTACTCTCCCCCAAGACTCAGAATGCTTATTTATCATAAAGTCAATTCTAGGAATTTCAGAGTCTCAAATTCTACATGAGTTTGAAATTCAAAGTTACAAGGTTAGTTTAACGTCATAAATGCTCTTGCTTTACAAAATATGCTGCCAGCGGTTCTATTTAAAAATGTGTCAAGTGAAGAAATCCATGAAAAAAATGCATTTTAAAGATAGGAAATTATGTAGAAATAGAAACAAACAGATGGAAAAACAAAGAGAATCCAAAATATCTACCACACAATATTACAGGTGATGTCTTGTTTGTCCTTTGTAATTATCTGCATTTTCTAATGTTTTTTGCATCAAACATATTTTCCCCTTCAATACTGAAGCTAGTATTCAGGGTCTCTGCTTACCAAGAAGACATTCAACTACTTGCTCCATAACCCTAGCACTTGTTGCTTTAGATATATTTTTCAAAGAGGGACTTACATTTTTTGCCAAGGAAATTTTGGACAATGATACTCTTTCTTCTGCCTTCCATAGAGATAACAGTTACATGAGGTCATACCTGGTTGTTTCGAAGAATTAATGTTTTGTGAACTTGTTACCCAAGCTGGTCTTGTACTGAAATCACATTGATTTCTGCTTCCTGAGTATCTGAGATTACAGGTATGATTAATCATACCCAGCCTTATGTGTTTATTTTTTTGAGTTTTCAAGCAGGCTTCTACTGACTTGAACTAGTCTATTATAGGTAGCTAATAAAATATTATAGTCTAGGTATGCAAACTGAAATCATAAAATACTTAAAATAAAAAAAAAAGATTATACCTTAGAAAGGTTTATACCCTGGCATAATTTCTAAGGGCCTATGATCAAATACAATCACAGGTAGGGCAGAGATTTGCATATGAATACCATAGGAACTGTTTTTAAAAATAGTAGAAGGCAATAAGGAGAGAAAAAAGGAGGAAAGGAAGAAGAATGGGGAACAACTTTGCAGCTGAGCAAATGCATTAGTGATACTCACTAGACATATGTTGAAAATGAAGTATACAACTTGTGGTTAAGGATGAGAGGAAAAATTCAAAGTAGCACAATTCAAAAAGAAGCATATTCTTTACCTGATTTATGTATCTGTAATCCCTCTGTCCATCACCTTTACAATAACACTTTTTTTTTGCCAGTCCTGGGCTTAAGTTCAGGGCCTGAGCGCTGTCCTTGGATTTTCTCAAGACTAGAACTCTACCACCTGAGCCTCAGCACCACTTCCAGCTTTTCTCTATGTATGTGGTACCGAGGAATCAAACCCAGATTTGATGCTAGGCAAGCACTCTACCACTAGGCCAAACACCCAGCCTCTACAATAACACTTATTTAAAAAGAATCATAAGATTAATCACAATTGATTGCTGTAATATGTTATCCTACCTTAATGTAAAAAATGAAAAATTGTGGGCAAGCTATATTTTGTCTTACAATTAGCACATTTATTTTAATGGATTATTTTTGTAATGTTTTAATTTAATACTATGAAATTTTATTAGAAAAATAGCTATAGCTATTGATACACTAGTAGCACTTTGATTAAGCAATTACATTTTGAAGACATTTCAGAATGTCTAATTTGTGCTTTTGTTATATCATTCCATCTTGACAGATTTACTTTTCTTTTTATTAATAGTCTTATTTCTTTTAAATCTATTAAAATATCAAAAATCCATTGCACATGATTTTTTTCGTCTTTACATTTCCTTACAAATGGGGTGATGTCATTCTTTCTGAAGATAGCATAGAATTTCATTGTGTATAAGGGCTACCTCTTCTGGATACATTCATCTACTGAGGGGCATCTGGGATGGTTCCATATCTTTGCTATGGTAAATAATGATGCAGTGAACATCGTTGTGCTAGTGACTTTAGTATGTCCTTGTTTCTCAACATTTGGGCAAATGCCAAGGAGTGGGATTTCAAGATCCTAGGGGAGCTCTATGTTTAATCTTGTGAGGAATCACCATACTGATAAGCCAGGTCCAAAGGGATATAGGCTCCATGGTTTCCCTCATTTGTAATGATTATTAGAATCTAGGACTCTCCTGACAGAGGATCTCAATAGCTCAAAAGCTATGTATATATGGTCATATGGGATGAGACTAAACAAAATGAACTCTAGGATATGGAAGCAAGAGGTTTAGCTTTGTGATTGTTGTTCATAATGTACTATGTGAAGTTATTTCTTTACACTTTTTTTCCCTTATGTTTAATCTCATGAAGTTACTATATCTGACTTTGTTACTGGTATATTGTATATCCATTTATTTGTTTATTTGAAACAGGGAAGGGAAGGGAAAAATGAGACGATTGGGAGGGAGTGGGGGGAGGGAAAAGGGGACAAAAACAAGAGATGGGGTATGAAGATTTGAGAAGTAATGCATCCATTACTTGACAAATGTAACTGTAACCCCTCTACACATTACTCCGGCAATAAAATACAATAAAAAGGGGAAAGAATTGCCCTTCTTCCTACATTTTTCTAATTAAAAAAATTAAAAAATTCAACAAAACCCCCAATATTTTCCCACTGTGGACCCACCATTTTAACATGATGATTTGGGCCCTCAGTTTTCTGGAGACCTTGCTAAACAATAGAGTACACTAGGACTACTAGGACACATTTTATTTTATCTTCATATATAGAACACAACTCCGTAAAGGCCAATGCTAAAGCAGGCAGGCTTCAAAAATGTACTTGCGAGAAAGATGGCTTGTGCAAATAGTTCAGCAGAGCTCCTTCACCCTGCCCATGCCTTGACATCACCTAGGAAATTTTGAACCCTTTATATACAGGAGATATCCTAGACCAATTCAATTATAAGCTGCAGGACGGGAGGCCTACGCATAGTTAGCTAATGTTTGGTCAGGGTTAATAAGCTCACAGGCCAGGTGAAATAAAAGCCCCCACAGCAAATCCCAATGGTTTTGTCATTTTGCTGAATGATACCTGGAAGCAAGAGAATTGTAATTTTCTAGACTCTCTGAAGACATTCAAGTTATATTTTAGAGTAAAATTGTGTTATAGAGGCAGTAGTACAGAATTGAGAAGAAAAGACTAAGCAGAAATTCAAGTCCCTGAGTTCAAGCCCCAGAACTGGTACCAAAATAACAACTATAGGTCTTATCTGAGAAAAAAAAAAAAGCATACTAAAATAAAAGTGAATGGGGCATAACTTAACTCAAGTGATCGAGTGAATAGTAAACACAGGCTCTTAGTTCAGTTCCTAATTCCAATACACATCTTTTTCTACCAAAGCCTGGGAATGAAGAAGAAATAAAAATATATACTGACAGGTTTTTAAAATTCCATACAACTATATTTTTATTTGTGAGGAATCTATGCTGCTCTTAAATTTTTTAAGTAAATTTTTTCAAGTTCACGAAAGAAAACATGGTAAATCTATGTAGTCTCTTTCCAATGTATCCTCTCCTTTTCTCTTTAAGACTTAAAGAGAGTCTTCTCTGAAAAAGAAATAAGAATGGCCTATGGACACATGAAGAAATGCTCGACATATCTGGCCATAAAAGAAATGCAAATCAAAACAACTCTAAGATTCCACCTCACTCCAGTTAGAATGGCCATGATTAAGAAATCTAATAAGAACAGATGCTGGAGGGGGTGTGGCCAGGAGGGATCACTACTACACTGTTGGTGGGAGTGCAAACTCATTCAACCACTATGGAAAGCAGTGTGGCAGTGCCTCAAAAGGCTAAACATAGAGCTCCCCTATGACCCAGCAATTCCACTACTTGGCATCTACCCAATCATCCAGAAACAAGGACATACTAAATCCACTAGCACAACAATGTTCATTGCAGCACTATTTACCATAGCAAAGATATGGAACCAACCCAGATGCCTCTCTGTTGATGAGTGGATCAACAAGATGTGGTATTTGTACACAATGGAATTCTATGCTGCTGTCAGAAAGAATGACATTGCCCCATTTGTAAGGAAATGGAAAGACTTAGAAAAGATCATATTAAGTGAAGTAAGCCAGACTCAAAGAACATAGGCTCAATGATTTCCCTCATTTGTCATAATCAGTAGAAATCTTGGGCTCTTCTAGCAGAGATTTGTAAGAGAACAAAACATAAGGCCATGTAGTTTGACACTAGATGAAAGGACCTCCAGGATATAGAAACAAAAGCCATATAATGGGTGATTGTTTTCCTTAATGTACTATGTTATCTCTCATCTCTTTTGCTGTCCCTTGGTTATCTCATATTGTTACAGTATTTCACCTGGTTATTTGATATATTGTATATATGTGTATTTGGTTATTTGCAATTGGATAGGGAAGGGGGAAAAACAAGATGAGGGGTGGGAGTTGGGGGTAGGAAAATGGGGACCAAGATATGAGAAAGGGTATCAATGTTTGTGAAGTAATGCACCTTCTATTTGGTGAATATAGTATAACCCTTCTATTAATTACAATAAAAAATATATGAAAAAAAGAGCAAGAACTGCCAGAGCCAGCGAGCAGCGAATGGTGATTCCTGACTTAGAGGGTAGGGACTTGGAAAAGAAGAAGAAGACAAGAAAAAGATGGGGTCCGGAGGACTACATCCCAAGTCAGCATCCCAAGAAGGCTGGGAGCTTGACTATAGCCCTGTTTATTTCTTTGTTCCAATCTTAAATACTTTTCTAAAAACCAGGAAACTGCCAGGTGTTGCATTTGTACAAAACAGCAATCAAGTAAACAAGAAGGGATTCACATAGCCCAAAGTCATACTAATAGCTTATTTTTTTTGTGTACACAGCTGTGCGGGTCCAAAGTCACTCTGACCCCATACTCCCATACTCAGTCCCCAACAAAGAACTTCCCCCAATTTCATTGTAACCGCTACTTTATTGTTTGTGGTTTTATATGCTAAGATACTCTATCACTGAGAAGACAAAGATAGGAAGCAATCTGTGCTTATACTTGACAGAAGCTATTGTCTGCATTAGATCATATTTCCTCATATGTCCTTGGAGTTGGCTCCCTCTGCTCACCTGAATAGCTTTAGAGAACTGCAAATTCTATGTGGTGTGGTGGCCCAGGGCTGTACTGCCAAGTAAGGGAGGAAGATTTAGGTGTCCAAGGCCAATTTATGCTACACAGGCCATCCAGAGACTTGTAGATCCCTACAGATTGCAGCACCTCAACTGAGGTAATGAAGTGGATTATCTTTTGAGTGAGATCTTAAGAGGATACATTCTGCAAATTTCCCATTTTACTGTTAAGAACAATGAAGACAGGGAAAATCTGTTCTCAGTGAACCAACCAAGCTTTCTAAAAAGTCAAGGATATCCTTATAATCACACTGGGACAACAGTCCATGTTTACTTTTGTTTGGCTTTTATTTTTTTTTAATGAACCTTTGTCATTCTTCTAAATATTTATGATCACTCTGCAGAAACAATGACAAGAGTCTTCATATGTACCCTATCACTCATGATACAAATTATATGACAGGTGCTCATAATATTTTTCTCTGTTACAAGTGACAAAAGCCTGGCAAAGAAATGCTGAGTGATTCACCTAATGCCATACACGCCATAAATGATGACCATGATTTTTGCAGGGAAACCAGGGCATCTAATCTGAGGCTACACGATTAACAAGCCCCTTTCATAATTCACAGTAGATTAAAAATAAAAAGGAAAAAACTAAAGGTTTAAATTTACAATTACTTCTTCCTACGATTGTCATTTTTCCATGTTGCTAACAAGGTCAGCACTGACCCAGACAATAGCAATTATTCAGTGTTTGTCAAAATAAGGTGCCTTGACTGAGAGAGATTCCTACTCAGGTGGGATTTCATTAAAGTCAGATTCGTCACATCTGAACCAGATGCACTCCATCAAATTTTCTGCAACTGGAAAACTTATACTTTACCTTCTTCTCCCAAGGGAATTCCTACATTAAAATAAGGTTGGAGAACAATTGCATTGATATGCCTACAGCTATAAGATTAACTTTGGAGACATGCAGTATTTTCCTGATCATGACCCAAATGAAGATTAGGTCAAGCTTAAGCATGGTACCCAGCCAGGGATGACGTGATACCCAGAGGAGGGGAAGGTGAAATGTATGAATGTTCTTTTGGTTGTCATGTTATCGGATGACGATAAACCAGAGTGCTTTTAAACACAAGTCTTGGTTTGCTTGAGCTGCCACAGGACATTGTGGTCTGAGTGGTTAAAGAAACCAAAATGTATTTTATTTTCACCATTCTGGAGGCTGAAAACATAAGATCAGGATTTTGGCATGTTTAGGTTATGAGGGAAGTGTGCTTTGCGGTTCCTACAGCCAATTTTATGTTAATACCGATATAATAAAGTTCCCCAGTGTTTTGTCATTTTATGACTTTAATCTTATCTTAAAAGCCCACTCATGTAACATCATCTAAACCTAATCATTTCCCAAAGGCCGTATCTCCAAATATTATCACATTTGTGATGGACTACACCAATATCCCTTAAGGGAAATGTGGTAGTCTTTACAACAAAGAATTATCTAGCATCTAATGTCACAATGCTGATGTTTAGAATCACTGGGTTATGTTTTAGGGGAAAAATAGTCTTTTATCTTATTTTTCTTCAATAGTAATCTAGTCTCAGTAGGAACAATTCTTTTATTTTCATGGCATTTTCATTATGCCATGCCCACTTTTCCTTTATTATTTATAAATGTGAAATAATTTTCATTTCTTTTCTTGTATTAAAGAAAAAACAGTTTGCTAGATCTTTATATACCAGTTAACACTACTATAATTCTGTCTGTGAATACTCTCACTCTTCTCTTCATCCCAAAATCTGGTCTCACTATAATGGATAGCTTGCTGTCACAAAATTTAGAGACAATGTATCTGATGCCAGATCCATTTGAAGGTAAAAGAAAGGGAAACAGGGACTCAAAAGGGCTATGGGACTGTGGAAATTATACTCTCCTGTAATATCACACAAATAATACCTTATACTTATGTCACATATATATTAATATATATTAATATATTAATATATATTTAAAGTGCAAGGCAAATCTTCATTTTTGACTCTCCATTACCATTCTCTCTTTTTAAATTATATCTAAGTAGTTGTACAAAGGGTTTTAATGCAGCATATCAGTTTATGAATACTATAGTGTTTTATCAATGTTATCCTTTCCATCATCAATAACCCTTGACTAGGATACCACTATTCACTTCACATTTACAGATGTGGGGGAAAATGTGAGTTTGGGGATTTTCCTTGGGTTTCACAGCTCTGAATGCACAATTCTAAAGCATCCTCTCTTGACCCAACATTATTATGTTCAACCAAGTATAACCAGATCTCAAGTAACATGATTCCCAGTCAAGTGTTTATTTTCTTAGATAGCACTATTAGCTTTGTCATCCTAAGTAATGGGTAAGTGGTAAATGCAGAGGTTATATCTTATATTTATTGGTTCCATTTTGATGCTCAGTTCATAAATGGTGTTCAATAAATGCTTGTTGGTTGATAAAGAATGGCATCCTGAAAATTAATTTCCTCACTTTGGCAGCTTGAATTAACCCCATTACGTGTTAAAAATTAAATTCTTTTCTCCATTCTAAAGCCTGCCACCTCAACTGGGGTGAAGAAGACACTTGCTCAGCCTCCATTATTGCCTTGCCATCTTAGAAAAGCAAGTAATGTTTCCTTGAGCCATCACTAAAGAGTATCACCCTGGCCCAAGGAATGGTTAAGTGAAGTTGGGTACAGAAAAAGGTTATATTTATTCCAGCACATTGTTAATACTTCGAGGCTACAAGTGTGAGCTTCAGTCCTTCATGTCACCTCCCTCAGTGGCAGCCAGCTGTGCATATTAGAATGTACTGACGAGAAAAATGTGGACATACTCATTCTCATCAGAGCAGATGGGTCATTCTGTTCTCCCTTCTAAGATAGCTGGAGACTAAAGAAACCATGGGTGATGGCAAAGATGATTCCAATCCTTATTTTGGACACTTTCTGAAGCCCTGCACAGCTGTGTTTGGTTGAAGGAGCAGTTTAAAGAGTTAATCTCATTACATTCTTCTCTTGTCTACCAGAGGACGAGGGAAAGTGTTAGAATCTCTACTTAACAGAAAGGAAACAAAGAGAAAAAAGAAATTCATGGCCTTACAGTCCATCACCCCGCTGATTACCCTTGCACAGCATGTGAGCTCTTTTGAAACAAAAGTGGACAGATGCTATGATGGAAAAGCAAGATGAAGATAGGGCTCTACTGAGAGAATAAGACTGTTGCGATAGTGCAGGCTAAGAGAATTGGCTAAGTGGCTCTCACTTGGTCTGCAGAGTTTAGTATTTACACTATAGTCCTACAGTCCTGGAAGAGGCTCTCTGTATGGCCTAGGTGTCTGAGCAATAAAATAACTCACTAAAATTACTGCCTGTGTCCTCTGTTCTACCCTGACAAAGCACACATCAATTAATTGAGAGCTGTGGGAGAGAGATACATTAATTGCCACTGACCTCATCTCTATATTGTCTAAAAAAGAAGGCTATCAGTGGCTCACTGGAAAGACTGAAACTTGAGATTATGGGTTGATAAGTAAATGAAAAAGACATGCAAGGATGACTCATAGGAAGACCTATGACTCTAATTATTTGCTTAATACTGAATGAAACAGGTGATTATTGTCATCTATGTGGTACTGTAACAAGGACATTGAAACTTCTTCAGGTCACTAGTTGACCTCTGATGGTCAGTCCTCTGAGCTTTTGAGACAGAAAGATACAGGAGAGGGATAATGTCATCTTCCTCCAGGGAGCCTTGCTGCAGGGCTGCTGTTCTTTTCATTCTTAATCACCAAAAATATCCATTCTTGGCTGGCTTTGCTTCCTTCCCTGGTTATAGCTATAATTAAGAGAAATGCAACCCCAGGCTACAGATTCTAGAATAACAACCATAAAAATGCAAGAACATGTAATAACAAAAAAATGATGATGACAATAATGAAGCTTACAAAGTATATGATATGCTAAAAAAACGGCTCTACGCATTTACATGATTCTTATCAATTATTCCTCATCAAGCCCTATGAAACCATTGCTATTATGATCTCCATGTTGCAGGCCAGAATCTCAAACAAAAAGAGGTGAAATACCTTATCAAAATCACATGAACAAGCTGGGAACCACTGGCTCATGTCAGCTACTTAGGATGCTGAGACCTGGAGGATCAAAGTTGGAATCCAGCTGGGCCTAGTGGCTCATGTCTGTAATCTTATCTACTCAGAAGGGTGAGGTCTGAGGATAGTAGTTCAAAGCCATCCCAAGCATTAAAGAATGTGAAACTCATCTCTAATCCATCACAAGAAAACAGGAAGTGGGACTGTGGCTCTAGGGTAGGTTGGTAGCCTTTAGCTCAGGGACAGCACCCAGGCCCAGAGTTCAAGCCCCATGACCCCCCCCCCACCAGCCCCCAGTAAAAAAAAAAGTTGGAATCCAACCTGGGCAAAAAATTCTGAATATCCTGTTAACCAGCAAAATACAAGACTAGAGTTGTGGCTCAACTGGTAGGGTGACAGCTATGAGCACACAAGAAGTGTGAGGTGTAGGCCCTAAGTGCAAGCCAGAATACTGGTACAAACACTTCCTCCGCAACATAAGGAAGCGCAGATCAAACAATCACAGTCCCCATCCAGTCTGGACATAAAGTGACACCGTGCATTGAAATAAACTCTAGTACGAGCACTCCCCCCCCCAAAAAAAAATAAAAATAAAATAAAAACAAAAACTCTGCACTGGAGAAATTTCACCTATTTCACTCTACAGAGACTGGTCCTAGAGATGAACAAGGAAAGTTCATTTGGACTTGCATAACAAACAAATATAAACTTATTATTGTCTTGAGCAGTGAGCATTCAATTGTTCTTAAAAATGTACATTTCTGGAACTTTCCTAAAGTCTTGTGGTACCCGAATTCCTAGAACCCCAAAAAGACCACCAGAGGCCACAGTCAAAGCTAAAAAGCAAGGCTCAGACCTCCGCGTTCCAGTAGCCGGCAACACTAAGAGGCCCTGAACAAGGATTTTACACAGCTTTTATAGGGGAATTCCATAGTTACAATCACCTGCTTGGCTATTTGGTAACTCAAACCACTTGTCTCTTTAAGATTAATCAGAGCTCAGGTGTCTAACCACGGAGCATCAAGCTGCTGCCACCTGAGGTTCAAGTACATGGGCCCTGAGCAAGGGGAGAAGGGGGTCATTCCCAGAACATGGGACAATCTTGGCACAACATCTTAAAGCTAAATATAGACTTAGTTTCTCCAAGAAAACCCAGTGTATTCTGTGGTTAAATGAGGTAAGTAGGCTCCATTAAAACAATACCTTAGCTTGGCTTCTTTCTTCCTTTCTTTTCTCTTTCTTTCTTTCTTTCTTTCTTTCTTTCTTTCTTTCTTTCTTTCTGTCTTCTTTCTTTCTTTCTTCTTTTTTTCTATTTCTTTCTTTCTTTCTTTTTTTGTATGTCAAGGGACTTGAATTCAGCCTGGGCACTGTCCCTGAGCTCTTCAGCTCAAGATTACTACCCTACCCAGGGCCTGGGTATTGTCCCTGAGCATTTCAGCTCAAGGCTACTGCCCCTACCATTGTGCCAAGCCTTGCTTCCCCCTACTGGCTTTGAAAGCTTGGCTTATTTCTGACTTACTACTTTCAACTTGTGAGTTCTGTTCTCCATTCTCTGCCCTAGTTACATAGCTCAGTGGGCATTTTATTTTTGATCCTGAGAACTGTTAACTGAGTGTTAACAAAGTTCTGAATCAGTACTCTGAGTTCTGACTGACCTCTCTTACTTTACCTGAACCTAAGGCTCAACACTTCTTATGTGACTTTGGACACTCATTTGCTATCTCTAGTTCTATCTCTATTTCTTTAAGAAATGTATTGTTTATTTAAGATGTACTATTTGTCAGACCTTTCTCCCCTCAGGATCCCTTGCCACAAATCACAGATCTTAGTATCTTGAATAGTTCCTTATTATCTTCAATAACATCTTTGAATAGGATCTTAATAGCTTGAAGATTTTTTTTTTGGCAGTCCTGTGGCTTGAGCTCAGGGCCTAAGCATTGTCCTTGGGCTTTCTTAAGGCTAGCACTCTACCACTTGAGCAATAGCACCACTTCTGGCTTTTTCTATGTATGTGAGGTGCTGAGGAATCAAACCCCGGTCTTCGTGCATGCTAGGCAAGCACTCTTACCACTACGCCAAACTCCCAGCCCCTACCTTGAAGTTTTTGAATACTTTTAATAGCCAATTCTTGCTTATGTAAAAGAGTTGTATTTTTTTAATTCCATCTTTGTAAGATAAGACTGCTCCATGTTTTCATAACCCAGCATGAGCTTCTGAAAAAAATGTGACATCATCATCATTAATGCATAATATGTGTGCTATCAAAAAACTAAATATTTTTCTCCCAAGTTGAACTTCAGCGTTATCTCTTCAGGTTCAGATACTTGCATAAATTGGCCCTACCTTTCCACCTGAAAAATGAAGAAGCCTATAAGAGGAATCAGATTTCTAGTCAGGGCAGAAGAAAGAACACTTCATCAAATATCACAAAGTAATTTCTCAAAGTTTTTTCAAAGTTTCATGAGATAAAGAAATATTCAAAACTTTCATCTGCTATCTTAACTCCTACTTGGTTCTTAAATATTCTGGCTCTTTCTCCACCCACCAGGTGGGATTTATGTCCACAAGTACTTGAGCAAAGTTCTGTTTGACTGGGGGAGGCACTGACTGGAGGAGTATGTTCTTTAGTAGATGGGGCATTAGGGAAAGCATGCATTCTCCAAATGAAACTTTAGAAGCTATTTTTTGTTTGGCAACATTTATTTGCCTCTCACATACCTGGTGGTGTTTCAGATAGTGGCTACTGTATAAATCCAAGGCCTACAGGGAACACTTACAGGTTTCCTAGGAGCCCCTCAAAGTCCATGGGATACTGTGAAGGAATATAGATGATGTGTATTTTCTTAAGACACTGAAATAGAGAGATCTGTTTGTCATACATCCTGTTCTTTGCACATATTTAAGGAATTTGAGTTTGTAGGGTAAAACTTGATGTCACAAGATAATGGACCCCACTAAGGGAGGGAGGTCAGATATAGATTTTATACCATCAAGATCACAAATTTCCCAATAACACATTTTTTTGCTGCTCAACTAGACATCAGAGTTCCCTCATAAGGTCCAGGAATTTGGCCTAGTGGTAGAGTGCTTGCCTAGCATGCACTAGGACTCAAGTTTGATTCCTTGGTACCACATATATAGCAAAGCTGGAAGTGGTGCTGTGGCTCATGTGGTAGAGCTCTAACCTTGAGGAAAGCCCAAGGACAGTGCTCAGGCCCTGAGTTCAAGCCCCAGGACTGGCAAAAAAAAATGAATACAGAGTTACCTTATAAAGTTCTGTGTTCTCTCTCTACCCTTCTTCAATAGTAGGCCTATCAATCAACAGTGTTCAAAAATAAATCCCTTTAAACAATAAACAGATATACTTTGCCTTGATGCATAAGCTATCTTGTGCCCTAATGCGTGTAGATATCATGGAAGGAATGACAAACTGGTCAGGATAGCCATAAATTCATAATTAGTAGAAACATTTTTTCAACTTGTTTAATTTTGCAGTTTTTTTTTAAATAGAACTTTTCCTAAGAAGGTACTGTAATCTCCTGTTTACCAAGAATCAATTAAAAAAAATATCTTTCCTCTTAGTTTACATAGTCATTTATTGTACAGGACAATGACCTTTGTTCTGTCTAAACACTGTGCAATGTTTCTGAAATAATGACACGCCATTAGAAATATTATGCTATCACCAATGAACAGGTAAATGGAGACCCAGTGACCAATAAGAAATACTAATGCTACATCTTTGATTTTCTATTGATTTATCTTATTTGCCCTCTCCTGACATGACTCTGCTCAACTTTTTCCTTTTCATCTTCACTTTTTCATCTATGAAACCACTACTATTTTTCTCATTCATAACAATTGGAATGTGATGACAGATCTACAAGTAAACCCAATGGATAGTAAAAGGCAACAATTACACTTGGGCATTAATTAAATAGCATTCTCAACATTCACACAGTGAAGCTGTTCTTAGAAGAGTCCCACATGGTTTAATAGCTATGTGCATATGATCATATAAAACAATGCTTATTGAAATGAACTCCAAGAAATGGAAACAAGAGATATTTTATTATGCTATTTATGGTTCTTTTTTCTTGTTTCTTCTCTTCCTCCCCATCTCCCACTTTTGTAAGTGTTTTTTTTTAATTTCTGTACCCTTTGTCTTATATATAAGCTTATCTGATTTGGGGAGAAAAAGTGGAAGCACAGAAATGATGGGTCAAAGGGTCAAATGGTGAGCCAATTCAGTGATAATCACTAGAACTATGCTGAAAATAAATTATACAACTTGGGAGGAGTGCGGTCAGGAGAGAAAATCTGGGCGAAAATGAGAGAGGGCATAACATGCTGCAAAAAGAAATGCACTCATTACCTGATGTATGTAATTGTAACCCCTCTTCACATCACTTTCATAATTAAAAAAATCAGTATTATAAGCCTATTTTTTCTACTGCTTATTTTCTCTCTTCTACAGTTAGAATGTAGAATTAATTAGAATTCTCCTGGTAGAATTAAGTTTCTCAGGAGTGTAGTCCTCTGTTTTGCTCACTGGTAGATCTCATAGGTTCAGAACAGTACGCTAATTAAGAAAGCTGGCATTAGAAGTACAGACATATAAACTTTAAAATCATGTTTATAAGCTATTGGTCATGTGGCATTTCTTGGTAGAGCAGTTGCCTTAGCTTCCTGACTGAGCCATTCCAAGGACAAAGCATATTCAGATGAAAGAATAACATGAAAACATAAGATATGAAATATAAAAATTCCCCCCAAACCTTCCATATTATTGTCAAGCACATACACCTGCACACAATGCCTCACTTATTCTTAAAATCTTCACTTTATCTGAAAATACTTTAACATCAAGATGTGACAGTGGGAATGAAAAACTAAGTTGCCGATGAATTTTTCTTCACTGTCTTTTTGGCAGGGTATATTATAGTGTATAATCAGATACCCTGGCTGCAGTAAATGCAGCTGGCAAAGAGCCCTAAAATAGCCAAGAAATTATTTAGACTTGGGAGCCTCCTAGCTTGTAATTACATGATACTCTCAGCATCATTACTGTTCTCACTTGCCACTCCTACTACATTTTGTTTACTCATATAATTTCAGTGAATATTTTATTATCAAAAAGTAAAGTGAATTTTTAAAATACATGTTCCCTCAACAGCAGTAGCAAAAGGCAAAATTAGAGAACTGCACTTACTCAGGATAAGAAATAGGATTTTCCAGCAGGATTAGAGGCCTGAAGAGGTCAGGGCAAGGCTTATCTCTCACTCCACTTGTGCCCTTTTGGTAAATAAGTCTATGAGTTTTCAATGAGGTTCTTCCAGTTCAAGGACAAGTCTTGAAATGGAAGAATAAGAAATGTGTAGGGGGAAAAAAGGCACAATGTTTTTCATGACAGGACTTAGTGACATATGCTAGAAGGGAAATACATGGATTTTGATGAAAAAAATTAGTAGTGAGCAAACCCTGACAGTTTTGCTTCCAGTGAAAGTGGATGGAATAATAAAAATTATTTGTTAGGTCCATGACTGACTCTATCAACTCAAACAACACTTAAGAGTTGGAAGAACTTTATGTTGCCGTTGGGTAGACTCCTCCAACACGTTTGAAAAGGTTGAGGATTTTTTTTTTTAAGTACAATGGTCACTTAGTGAAAAAATAAATTGTGGCCTAGACTACCATTCAATTCACTTCTTGGTTATGTAATCATTGTCATAAATAACAGGTGAACAATGAAAATGAAATCTTTTAAAAAGGAAACATCAGAGCAGACATTTCTCTCTGCGAGTATTTGTTATGGTCTGAACTGTATCCACTCAGAATTCATATATTGAAGCTCTGACCCTAATTTAGGTGCAAGAGATTATGACTGTTTGGAGATCCTTAAAGAACTGCCTAAGTTGGAATGAGATAATTAAGATAGGTCTGTCCCAATCTAAGTGGTGTTCTTATAAGAAAAAGCAAAACAGAACAAAACAACAACAAAAACCTGAACACAGAAGGAGATTCCAAGGGTGAACAAGCAAAAAAGAAAGCCCACGTGGAGAGACTCAGAGATGGTGCCATCTACAAACCATAAGAAGCCTGGAGAGAACCAGACTTGATGGTACCTTGATATTGCATGGTTCTGGAACCATGAAAACTGCAGTTCTGTTGCTTAAGCCACAGAGTATATGTGACATTTGTTTTTGTCCTAGCAGCAAAGCACCTACCTCATATCAAGTAGACTTGTAACAAATGCCTAGGAACAAGTAACAATATCTAAGTAAGTAATAGTTAAGATTGATATATAAGTATCAGCTCAATAGCAATATGCATTTCTTGGCAGTCTTTGACAGGGTGATTCAAAGGCAACTTGTATTCAGCAGTAAATTTCTGTGATATCTGAGGTTTTATTCATATTTTAGCCTTAAAATAATGAAGTTTGCTGGGTGCCACAGGCTCTTGCTTGTAATTCTAACTATTCAGGAAGGTTTGATTTCTAAGGATCATAGTTCAAGGCCAGCCTGGAACTATTATCTCTAAAAAAGATACAAGTAGAGCTGTGGCTAAATTGGTAAAGTGGAACTAACCATGAGCAAAAAAGCACAGATAGTATCTAAGACGTGCATTCAGTTCCCAGGACTGGCACATAATAATAATAATAATAATAATAATCATCATCATCATCATCATAATAATAATAATAATAATAATTGGTCCCAAAGTAATCACCCCATCACCTCACATAACAATAAGAAGTCAAGCCTCCTCCAAGCCTCTGTGGCCTGATGTAATGTAGTATTTCCAAAATTATATTTTTTTCAGTGTTCATGTACATTAAAGGTCTCTAATTACTGGCTAGAGACTGAGGAAATCCTTTAAACACAATAAGCCCATTTATTATATGTGGTTTTGACCCAGAAAAGTAAAACAATAAAAAAATCAAAGTCTAAAGAAATTTCTGAAATAAAATTTTAAATTGTGTTGGTCATTTACAAGCTCAGTTGATTCAGAAAAGTTGTCAGTTCTACATATAAGTACACATAAATCACTGTATGATCTGCTGAGTGCTTCCCTGATCTTAATTTTATAGAAATATTCCTCCCTAGAAGTAAATTGTACCTGAATGCAAGATAAATGTCTTCAATTTTAAAGTAGATATTTTAGGTTTGTTGAAAGGTGGCATGTCTTTAGTGGAAACTCGGCAGTATCATGAGAAAAAAAATGAAGCAAGCATCAACAGCAAATTATTGAAACGTATGTATCCTAAGAATTTATAAGTCTTCTTCAATGATAGTCTACTTTGGAGCCAAACACTTACGGATACTAAGGGGCCTCTTGTATATGTTTGCTCATAACCAGTATCCATGGTTATATATTCTAGGGAAAAGAATATCTAGTAGTAGCTTGTGTAGCATGCACAAAGCCTTAGGTTTGATTCCTTGGTGCCACACACAGAAAAAGCCAGAAGTGGTGCTGTGGCTCAAGTGGTAGAGTGCTAGCCTTGAGAAAGCTCAAAGACCATGCCCCGGCCCTGAGTTCAAGCCCTAGAACTGACAATAAAAATAAAAAAGCATATAAGAATTATATTAAAACTTAGAATGGAAGCTGGGTACCATTAGCTCGCACTTGTAATCCTAATTATTCAGGAGACTGCTATCTGAGGATCATGGTTTGAAGCTAGTCTGGGCTGGTCATGAAACCCTTATCTTTACTTAACTACCTAAAAAACAAAGTTAAAAAAATTCTAATGCTGGCTCAAGTGGTACAGCACTAGCCTTGGGAAAAAAAAAAAACTACAACAAATTCATGGACAGCACACAGGTCCTAGCATGAAATGAGGTGTGGGATCTGAGATTCTGAATTGTTAATTCTAACTAATTCTAAACTAAGGTTTGTGCTTATTGGCCCTGGGTCCCACACTTTGAGCAGTAAGGCCTTTGGTTTTCTGTAATCAGCATTTCATACACTGGGGGAATAGCATCCAGTCCTTGGCTTACTCAAATATACTCATTTCCACACCCACGCAATCTTCCTTCACAAAGAGGAAAGCCACTGGTTTGTACACCCAGCATTCTGGAACTGTACACATTTTCCACTTTCAGTCTTTTTTTTTTTTTTTTTGGCCAGTCTGAAGCCTTGAACTCAGGGTCTGAGCACTGGCTTTGTGATTTCTCAAGGCTAGAGCTCTACCACTTGAGCCACAGCACCACTTCCAGCTTTTTTATATGTATGTGGTAACAAGGAATCAAACATGGGTTTTTGTGCATGCTAGGCAAGCACTCTACCACTAGGCTACACTCCGGTACCACATCCTCCCCTTTGCATGTTGACCTTGCTGTATATAAGCCTGACTTCCTAGATCTATATACAGAACATGTTCTTCCAATCCTGTGTGTGTTTGTGTGCATACATATATGTGTGTGTGTGTGTGTGTATATATATATATATATATATATATTGCCAGTTATGGGGCTTGAACTTGCCTGAGCACTGCCCTTGGGTTTTTCCTCAAGACTAGAGGTCTATCATTTAAGCCATAGCACCACTTCCAGCTTTTCTTTATGTGTGTGGTACTGAGGAATTGACCCTGGGGTCTTTGTGCATGCTGGGAAGCACTCTACCAGTAGGCCACACTCCTGGCCCCTGCACTTATAATTTTGTTACTAACAAACATAAGAGATAACTAGACAACAAGGTGGGAAATACCCTGTTTAGTGTATGGACATTTTTCTTTAAAAAGATAAATAAGTCCACAAAGAGAAATTGAGTCTAGACCAAGATAGAGAATTATAAACCAAACCATTAATATACATTAAATGAGCATGTGTTATGTCTGCCTTGGGATCTCATTTTGGAAGTAGCCTCAAACTTGGGAGTGAAGTGAATGGGATAAACTTACTCTTCCTACCACTTCTATGTGCACATCTTTTATAGTACATTATCACGTATTCAACTATTCCTGTTCTCTTTCCACTCTGCCTTATTTTCATCCAGCTGCCCTAATTAAAAATATATCAATGAAACAATCCTAATTAAATATTGCTATTTGAATAACAATTTAGTTTTATTTCCTAAATGTACTCACAGAATACCAAGTCTTTTTGTATTTTAAATTGTGACACACTAGTTGGCATCATTAAAGAACACAGGGAAATAATTTTGTGACAGTAGATTTTCACCAAATTACTGTGTGACAGCAATTACTGATTTTTGAATAACAGTAACCTCAGACATCATTTTAACTAGGAAACAAACCACTTGTTTCTTGTAATATCTGATCACTTTGTTCAAGTCAAATAATGACACTGCTTGTAGAGAAATACTTCTCAGATCAGAACTGTTTTGTCTTCTTGGAGCTGGTTGGCAATGTTTGAGCCATTTCTGCACATTGCAATTCTAGGTAAGGATGTTGCTGGCATCAACTCAGTACAGACCAGCAATGCCGCCAAACATTGTACAATGCACAGGTCAGCTCTCAAATACAAAGAACTAACCAATCTAAAATAGAAAAGGGAGGTGATCAAAAATCTCATTGTCGAGGAGTCATATTTCTTCGTAAAATACTTTAATCATCTATCCGTTTAAATACAGAAGAATCTGTCAAATTGAAATTTCTTTGTATGAGTACTTAGTAATTTAAGAAATTTAATAACATAAAAATAAATAAAAGCAGAGATCACCTCCTTTGAAATTATGATCAAGAACATAATTATGAACAAGGACACCTAATTGTATACAATCAATAGTAGCTACTGGCACACTTTCTGCAAAAATTTTTTTTTCAATTCCTGAGATCAGAACAAAGTGTTCTCTCTTTTGAAGGTTACTGTGGAAGAGATGGGGAGGAAATTAAAAGCAACTATGTGAAAATGAAAACCTCACTTAACTTCCTTCTACCTTCTGGGAAAACTTGTAATAGAAATTGTCATTTCACTCTAAAGTTCTCCAATATATGCTGAAGAAATATTAGCTTCTACGCTTTCCTTATGGATTTATACTTGGACTCTTTGGGGCCAGAAAATCACTTGTACAAATGTCATTAGTACTTTTTGACCATGAGAAACTCCTCAGAGTTCTGAAGCAGCCATTTATAAATGCTTTTTTGAGCAAAAGCATGTCTACTAAAACTCAAACAACGGGGACAAAGGTTGAATTGTTTTCATTTTAAGAAAAGCAACTGTTATCCTTAGAATTCCAAGGAAAGATCAAGCAGAGAATTCATTGGATATTAGATATTTTTTCTTTCCTCAACACAAATACAAGAAATATTGGTCCATGATATGGCCAGTATTTGTAGAAATTCCCAATACTGAGGCCTATAATGTATTGAATGCCAATTTGGAAAGGTTTCTCATTACAGGACCATAAAGAGAAAGCAGAAGTTTTATGTAGAAGTCTATGAAGTAAATTGGAGGGGAAGATAGCCCTTAAGGCACAATTGAAGGGCAGAGAAATAGTACAAGCTCCATTTGTGATTCATCAGGTAGAGATGTTAGCACAGACAATCAATATTCTGCTTTCTTTGCCTAACTTGCACCTTCCTTAGCCTACTGTCTTCCAATATATGAATTCTCTAGTCTGTAAACAGCTTCTGACCTTGCACGGCAGTGTGAACCTTATGTCATGCTCTAGTCCTGCCAATGTTTTCAGTGCTCTCTGCAAGGATGTGGCTTGAGCCTAATCCCTGGCTGTCTCCATTATTTGAGTATTTGGATTTGGCTCTTCCCACTCTCAATTTCTTCACCTGTGTGAAGATGATTTACACTCCCTAAGGGGCACTGAGGAGTGGTAGGCTACTGAGCCTCTCTTTGAGAAACAGGTATGAAACTAAAGTGTTAGTTGTCTTCTGAATGGGGGCAAACAGATCTGCCTTATATCTTGTTTACAGAACAGGCTCATGAAAAGTATACAGTTTTAGATGTAAATTGTAAATTTGCTTTCTTTTTTAAAAGAAGCAGCTCTGTGTAACAGAGATACTTTAAAGCACCTACTTAAAAGAACTTGACTTTTTAGATACTTGATTGTGGAGATCAAAACAGCCTCTTTAGCTGAGTGTTGCATAAGGATAGGTCAAATCACAGCCTATTTTTAGTTGTGAAACTACGGATCCATAAGAAACTATATTGCCTTGTTGTCATTAACACCTTCTAAATCTTCAGCCTGTGTAGAAACTGTCATGATATTTTGCAAAAAATAATAATAAAAATCAGCAGCAGCATCTTTTCTCCTGGAAGCAACCTCTGCTGCATTTTTGCCTGTACTTTACAGGTTTCAAAATCACAGCACCTGGAATTTCAAAATTAAGTTATAAATGAAGCTTTTCAAAATTTTTCAATAAGAAAATACAGAAGACTATAAGGGAAGCATCTTGAACTCCCTCACCCCCCCCCTTAAATTCAATGAGAATGAATAAATCATTCTCTTGGGACTATTTGCAGATTTGGAAAGCATCCATGTTCTCTAAACATACAGGGAAAAGTTCAAAGTCATGAGACTCCTTTTGTTTTAGCATGGGAAACAGAAACTTGTCAAATCTGTGCAAATACCTATATTTTGGTAGCAACTGGCATTATATAAAAATATTGATTTAATTCCCAGGCACCTTGGATATGTGACATTCACACCTGTCTAAATAGGAGCAGCCTAGGACAGCAATCTGGTTGGAAGTGGTAGTAAGTGAATTCCAGAAATTTCTCTTTGCATTACAGATTTTAGTTATATTTTTGCAATAAAGGCCAATTAAAACATCAAAATTTGCCCCAAAGCTGCTCACGATGTGTTTTATATATGATTAAGAAAAACATTTGTTCTTTAGATCAAAGAATGCATGTGTGTATCTAATATAAAGATCCCACCCCCCGTATATGTATAGAAGTGGTTTTAAGGGACAATGGTGTTTGAAGACTGCAGGATAGTGTGCTAAATATGCCACACCTGCTACTCCATGGCATTGTGTTCATTTATAGTTCATGGCTTTTAGCAACAAATGCTAATGAAATATAAGTGAAATAGTCAAACAGTAAAAGAGTTTTTAAAAAGTATATACTAGGACATTCTTAACATATAAACAAATTACCTCCATTAATAACACAGAATTATTTAGCTAAAGTGTGTATCTTTCTATATGACAAGCATTGGCCTTTATTCTCTCTTTTTTACTTCCTCATAGTGAGAGCTATTCCATTCCATCTTTTCACTGTCGGGTCAGTCACAGGCCAATGTCATGGGATTACAATAAAGAATGATGAGCTCCATATGAATGCTCACTCAGTGGTGATAGTGACTAGCTGAATCCTAAACTTCAGGTGCATGGTCAAGTAAGGCATGAGAACATTGAGATATTGCATTTAACTTATTCTCCTATAATTGCCAAATTCTTGATTCATCCTCCAATGTATTCTAGAACAAAACAATTGTTTAGGTCTTCTTGTTGTTCTAGAATCTGAAACTTGGCAGGTCAGAGGATTAACGTGATGGTTTCATCCATGCCACCATCAGAGTATATCACCACAACATCAAAGAAATTCTAGTCCTTGGGTCCAATGGATTCAGGGTTGTATATTAAGGTAAGGGTTGAAAGGACACGTTCAGTAAGCCTCAGGCCAGCCACAGGGCTTCATGACATTGAATTCTACCTCCTTCTAAATTTAATGGAGTCAAGATAATCTGAAACTTGATTTTAATTCACAAAAGCAATGTCCTACACACCATCCCTCTCAAAATATGGCTTCAGGCTGGCTAGAGGGCTTCATGATTTAAAGAGCCCATCCAGCTAGCAAAATTGAACATGTGCACATTTAAGGCAAATAAAATCTTGCATTTTTTTATTTCTTAAAGCACATCATTTCTAAAAGCATTCAATTCTTATTTTTATTCTGCTTTAAGGGGTTATGACCTTAACAATCTAACATTGGATGACAAAATTATGGTTTTCTAAGTTAGCAAGATAATGTATACATATTTTGGGCAGTTTTGGAAAACATAAAATAACAAATTCTATACTTATGCATTTAGAGAATGATGATGATAGAGCAAAAGTATAAATTAGAACAACAAAATGTCAAATACCAATAAGCCTCAATACCGAATGTAACTTCTTATCTGACAATTACAGCCCAGATTCTAGTTTCTACCTCATCACACATTATGATGTTCTTCATTTACGTCATGGGGAATAGACTTAAGAATATTTTCTCTGTGCTGACTTATAGGTAAGCTAGTAAAGAGTGCACCAGGTGACTAAATATAAATATGTATACAGAGCAGGGGGCCATATGGAACAACTGAAATAACAAGTCAAGGCACCTGTATTCTGTCTCTGTCACTCGCCCACAGCTTGGTGACTTTGCCCAAACTGCTTTTGGTTTCTTTGAGCCTCAGACTTCTCGTCTTCAAAACTCTGAGATGGATGACTAATGCACTTATTTAAAATTGAAAAGAGATTACATATGAAAGTTACTGTGACATTCTACCATAGAACAAGAACTAAGTGGTAAATATAAATCTAGCAGCATAATTAATTGTTCTTATTTTTCTAAATTTTTTAAATGTTATTGTCATGGTAATGTATAGAGGGGTTATAGTTATATTCATGAGGTAGCAGGTGCATTACTTCGCTCATATTGAAAACCCTTCTCATGTTTTTGTTCCCATTTTCCACCCCCAATCCCCTCCCAATCATCTTGGTGTCCCCCTTCCTTTCCCTATTTCAAATAAGCAAATAAATGTATATACAATATACCCCGTAACAAAGTCAGATACAGTAACCACCTGGAATTTTTTTTCATACGGGAACTCGAAGTAGCTATTGGAATATAACTTAAAGGGATTGGTTGAGGTAAAAATTGTTTCCATCTAAATGCCAACAAACTAAATTTTCATGGAATCTCATAGTTGTTTCTTCTTATATGAAAAAGAATTAATGATCATAGCATTGTACTTTACATTTGATTTTATAAAGATTTAAATGTTACCCAAAAGCATTTTTATTATTTTCATAAACAATCCACACCACTGGAGTAGATTTTTGACCTGAAAAAACTTAAGATCCTTAGATTCCATCATTTGCAGAAAAAAATTTCTAAAAGTCCAAAGCACTTAGTAGCTTAAATAGATATGAATTAGGTAGCACAAAGGTCAAGACTCATTGAGCAAGTAAGAGAATTTAGCTTACTCTCCACTGCCAGTAATGATAAAGCAACTTGGATTCTACTAAGGTAGGTAAAAATTCTTTAGCAGTAATATGCATTACTTTCAGAAATCTGTGCAGTAAAGTAGAGCACTTTTCTGAAGTACAATTTTAAGGATATGTAATTTAATGTCTGTTCAATAGCAGTGGTAGTAGTATCTAATATTTTTGAGCAATTACTTTGGGACCAAGTACATACCAAAACTTTATGTAAAGGATTTCACAGTAGGCTGTGTGGTACCTACCTTGGGAGCCTGGGGTGGTGAGGAACAGTGCTTAATAGTGTGATCTCTGAAATCTGAGATTTTGAATCTCATTGGAGCTCTACCTCTTTCTAGCAATGTGAGATGGAAATGGTTATATATCTTCTTGATTAATTTATTTCATTATGTAGGTAAAGAAATGAAGGGTTAATAAAGAACATTTGCCTATAATTATGTAGCAATTGAAAGTATAAGGTAGAGGAGCTGGGAGTTTAGTCTAGTGGTAGAGTGTTTGCCTAGCATGAAAGAAGACCTGGGTTCAATTCCTTAGTACCACATACATAGAAAAAGTGGGAAGTGGAGCTGTGACTCAGGTGGTAGAGTTCTAGCCTGGACAGGGCTCAGGACCTGAGTTCAAGCCCCAGGACTAGCAATATATATATATATATGTATTTACATATATATATGTATTTATATATCATAGACATCTGAACTTCTCCATAATGTTTTATTGTACGCTACAAGAAGTAACATTTCAGAGTGGGATTTTTAGAGTTAAGACATTTAAGAAGAAAGAATAGATTTAAATATATAGTTCTTAAATGATGTGATCAATTTAGTTTGAGTATAATCCATGCTTTAGCTAAACAAAAATGGATCTTCATAGAACATTATTACTTATAGATCTGTTATGACTTGGTTATTTGAGAAACTCAGATAATTCCTCCCTAATATGGACATGTACACTAATTGGTAAGTGTAGCCTTGGGGGTAGGAGGGAGGAGAAGATGAAAATTCTAGCTTTAAAAATGCGTGGCAATCCATCAATGTAATTTTTTGAGGCAGCTTCCCTTGATTTTCTTTTTTGGCTTATGGTTTAAAACAAAACCCTGGAATTTGCAAAGCTCTATTGCATTTATTTAAACCTGAGACATTTGTGTGGGGTTTTCAGGATCACACCTATCAAACAGCTGCAAGCTAGAGCCAATTGAGTGTAAGCTATGTTCTCTCTCTCTCTCTCTCTCTCTCTCTCTCTCTCTCTCTCTCTCTCTCTCTCTCTCTCTCTCTCTCAAGTTTCAACTGATTTCATTACTGTAGAATGTCAAAACTTTGGAGTCATCCCAGACTTCTCTTTGGCTCAGATCCTCACATCCAAAACAACCTTGCAAATACAGCCCAAATCCAATCATTTCTTCTAATCTTCCTGCTTCTATACATTCTGTTTTACTAATCCCTTGCTTGTAGTTTCATTGTATATATTTTTTCTGGCTCCCATCTTTATTATTCTATATAGTCATAACAACAGAAGTTGTTTTGTAATTGAAATCATATCATGTTACGTCTTTGTTGAAAGCCTTCCAATGGGTTGAGATATCCCAGTAAAATTCAGTCTTTACCCTCAATCCTCAATTTCTTCTCTAATTTTTCCTCTCATGTTCAGCCCCAGTTGTTCAGGTCTCCTTGTTTTTATTCATGTGTACCGAGCACACTACTGCCTTGAGGACTTACTCTCACTCTTTCCATGTTATGAAATGCTCTTCCACTTTCTTCTGCTCTTTTCCTAGTAATCATCATATGAGTGCTGCCCTTCCTGATACACTTCTCATTCCCTCCACATCATCACCATCGCTCTGTGTCTTGTTCTGTACCAAGGCACCACAGTTCCACCTTATAGGCTACACATTTGCCTTTTTCATTGTTTGTCTTTCACAATAGAATATATCCTTCAGGAGGACAAAAGGCTGCTCTGTGTTTTTGTGTGTTTATATTGCCAACAACCAGGAAAGCGTCAGCATGGAAATCTCTCTATGACTGTTGCTCAATGCAATAACGTGCTAGTGAATTACAATTAGAGTTCACCCTGGGCTGAAACCAAAGCACTCTGGTGCCTACACCAATGAATCACATAAATAGATTTGTCTCTTCCTTTCAAGATAGAGCCTCTTAGTCTTCATGAGTTCTAGCCATAATGAGTATGACATCAAGACAATAAGGAAGATGACTGAAGTTTCTTGTGTCTCATTCATCATTTTCCTGGCCTCAATGTTCTGCTTTGTCATGTAGAACCAGTTCCCTTCCACACATTCATTGTAACTGAGAGTGAAAATATAAGCATGCTTGGAAGACAAAGAGAACCACAGTAGAGTTAAGTGCAGACCGGGAAAACTTCTTACACTGTCAGGAATTGGAGAAATAAATAGCAAGTCCTTTCTACTCAGTGGAAATGGAGTTCTCCACATCAGTTCTTCCCAGACCTGAAATTCTGCCTTGGTAGTAAATGAGAAAATTAAACAGACACAATGCCTCTTTATTTCTGATATCTATGGTAACACTTAGCATCCTGGATCCATACTATTAAAATATATTATCTCAGGAGGCACAAAACCAGTGACATTTCTGGCTAGCTGAATCACTTTATTCCTTCCTTAGGCACCAGTTATTTATTGAATATTTGCTCTACAGAGACATTCAGCTAGGTGCTGAAGTATGGTTAAGAATCAATTCAACATAGTCCTAATCCTAAACGAATTGGTAGGTTAGCAGAAGACATAGTACATAGCTGTAAAACTCAATCCTACAGTAAATGGAATATCATAAAAGTGAAAAAAAAAGAGGCAGGGACTTGATCTTACTAAGGTACATATTCAGAATGAAAGTTAAACAATAGATAGGAATGAAAGGAAGGACTGGGAATTGAGGGGGAGGCAGTGCCAGGAAAAGGAACCCTATGCACTCAGTCTACTGGGAAGAAAAAGGAGGAGGAGGAGGAGGAAAAAGAAGAAGAAGAAGAAGAAGAAGAAGAAGAAGAAGAAGAAGAAGAAGAAGAAGAAGAAGAAGAAGGAGAAGAAGGAGAAGAAGAGGAAGAAGAGGAAGAGGAGGAAGAGGAGGAAGAGGAGGAAGAAGAGGAAGAAGAAGAAGAAGGAGGAGGAGGAGGAGGAGGAGGAGGAGGAGGAGGAGGAGGAGGAGGAGGAGGAGGAGACGACAATGCGACAATGACTGGGGAGGCCATTGGATGTGTGCAGCATTCTGGGAGTTACTTTAATTCCCACCCCATTAAACAGGTTTTCTGCACTAGGGTGTTAGAGGTTGAGATAGGGACAAAGAAGAGCAGGCATTGCTCAACTGAGCAGTCAAGCAATAGGATTAAAACTACTTTGGAGACTAAAAACAGCTGTACTGCTTTTGCATCTCATTTTCAAGATTAGCTTTTATTTTTATTGCAGCAATGCATATTTTGCCCCCAATTTACATTCACTCTTTCCCCAACCCCTACATCACTTTGATACTGAGTTGTCATCATTTGCATTCCACTTCTCCAAACTTCATTTAACTTGCTTGGAAATGAGGTACGACACGTGTCCTCTGATCAACTCAGCCCTCCCTCAGTGTCAGACCACCCCGAAGTCCTTAGGTAGCCTCTCACAGAGGCTGAGCTGTTGATACTGAAATGGAGGGAAAGAGAGATTGCTAATTATTATTCTGCCCTTCTCTAAGGGTGAGAAGAACAGAATATGTCCTCCAGTAGCTGATAATATATATATATATATATATATATATATATATATATTAAAACATATTCAAACTCTCAGATTTTCCTAATCAAGAAACTCTGGTTCGAGTTCACCTACTCTTTATAAAATGCTAACAACTAAACTACTATGGAGAATAAAAACAAAAACTTAAAATTTCCCCTTTGAACAGTCAAATTATTTTTCCAATTCATATTTTACTGATAGCTCACTTGCCCTAAAATTATCCTTACTGAGAACTTTCTAAGTATCACCACAGCATATAATAAATTGTGATAAGCCCATTTACTTGATAGCATCCACTTTTGTGAACACCACTTATCTATCAAACAAAGGGAAAGGGGGGAAATATAATAAGAAATAAATATATAAATGGATGGAAAGATAAATATATACAATAATCAAGTAAAAAATGCTGAAGACTAAAACGATAATCACTCGTTCATAGATTATTTCATGCATGCTTCATTCAGCTTACTTTGAGTAACTCACATGATTTACATTAGTGGAAATGTAAGGCTCTATCAGGGCTCTCGAAAGACAATGACATGTGATGTGAAGGGGGAAGCAAGATCAAAGAGGAAATAAATGGTCCCAAACAAGAGTGATGACTTACACTAAACTGGAAAGAGATGCTAACTGAAGAGAGTTTGACTCCATCAACCTGACATCAGGCAGAAGTTAGCTGCTATAAGAAAATCTCATAGATTAAGCAGTCTCATTTATTCTGGATATTAAAATGATTGGAGATTGTGTTGTAATACACCTAATATTGCAATACTGGAATTTCTGGAAAATTATTCTATAAGACTGTAGCAAGAGAGGATGCCTGGAATATTTTTCTTTTTCTTTGCTCTCTCTCTGTGTCTCTGTCTCTCTCTCTGTCTCTGTCTCTGTCTCTCAGTCTCTCTCTGTCTCTGTCTCTCTGTCTCTGTCTTTCTGTCTCTCTCTGTCTCTCTGTCTCTCTGTCTCTCTGTCTCTCTCTCTCTCTCTCTCTCTCTCTCTCTCTGTCTCTCTCTCTCTCTGTCTCTCTCTCTCTCACACACACACCTTCTTTATCTCTTTCTTGGTTTGTTTGTTTTTTTGGGCTCATCTTGGGTTTGAACTCAGGAACAGAGTCTAGGCCCTAGGCCTCTCTATGCCCTAAACTCATATTCTACTACTTGAACCATAATGCCAGCTTTTTCTAAGTAGGCTATGGAAGATAAGAGTTCCATGGACTTTGCTGTCTGGGCTAGCTTTGAACTGTCATCATCAGATCTCATCCTGAGTAGCTAGGGTTACAGGCATGTGCCACCAGCACCTGGGTGAATTTTTAAAAGTACAAACAAACCTCAACAGAACTTCACTCAAATGTCTATTTAGCCTGAGACCATCAGCTTCTTGCTGATGGTCACCTCATCCTGAAGAGGATAAAGTGAATATTCTTTAGAAGAAAACATTCATATCCTCATTTTTTTTAGGAAGGGAGATTGGAAGAGATGTGAGAAAATAGCTCTGGTAATGTACTGCATTATTAAAATATCTAGGAGAGAAGACTCTGAATGACATCACTATGAACATATGATAATGTTTGTGTTGATAAATATACTTTACCCTGATTTGATTATTACACAATGTCTGCATGTATTGGAATATCATTTGGAACTTCATACACATACACATACACAATTATGTGTCATTTAAAAATAAAATTGTTAAAATTTATCTGATGTATGAAAAAAGTGACTTGAGAAATCAAAATCATACATTGAAATAAATCTTGCCTCATATTTGAACATTTGAAGGGTCATTTTAATTGCTATCTTTCCACCTTCATTTTCTTCCAGACCCACAAATAGTCAGTCCTATGAGAAAGCCCACTTTTGGTGTGTGAGGTTGGGGATGAGATGATGATTGTAGGGATAACACTGATCAAGGGTGTATGATTCTTATAAATTGTCATGATAAATTGAAACCCTTTTGTGTAAGTAGCTAAAGATAATTTAAAAAAATAAATATAAATTTTGTTTTTTTTAAAAAGAGGAAGAAATGTCAATGTGAGGAAAAGGTGCCACTAGGAAAATAAAAACTATTCAAATTCAAGACTTATGAGAAACTCCCAATTGCACTTGAGCCACACATCCTACTATAACAACAACAACACCCACAGCCACACATTCAGATCTTCGTTTAAATCATCATGGTCAAGTGTGGATGCCTGCTCTGCTGCCTTACAGGTCCCTTTAGGTAAAGAATCACACCGTCTTGGTGGTATTGACTCCTTATCACTAACAACATCCAGGGCAATTCTGGGGCTTCCCTACCTGTAGATGGCCACCTCACAGAGATGCAGATGACCCAGTTACTGATGCCCTTTGGGTGAGATTGAGAACATACTCTTTCAGAAATGATCCAATGACAAAAGAAGTGAAAAAAAATCCCCCAAAGCCACTTTTTCCTGCTTCTTTTTCCTCTGTTTTTTTTTCTTTGTACACAGGAAAGGGAGCCTACATCTAGGCTTAGCCAGTACCTTTGAGGCCGGCAGAAGCCCCATGTTAAAATCAAAGCTAAAAGTGCAGGGTCAGCCCAAAGTTATTTAACTGAGTTGGCTGGATTTCTCAGATAAGGGGATGTTAATTATTTTGAACTAATTATGATGAACAATTTTAAAGGAGATAACCTGATAGTGAAATTCATTAGTACTGAAATCAGTTTTAGTGGGGTGAGAAAACCAGGAGAAGAATGAGAAGGAGTTGGAGGAGGAGGAAGAAGTAAAGGCTGTTTGCTTGAAATTCTTGAGAAAATAATTTAACTCAATAGATGGATTTCATGTAAATTGGACACAAATAGATACATAAACTAAAAATGAGGTTACTAGAAAATAAGGAGATTTAAAAAAAAAGAAAGAAAGAAAATAATGAGATTGTCGGATGTGGTGGCTCACGCCTGTAATCCTAGCTACTCAGGAGGCTGAGATCTGAGGATTACAGTTCAAAGCCCAGGCACTAAAGACCATGAGATTCTTATCTCCAATTAACCACTGGAAAACTGGAAGAGGCATTGTGGCTCAAGGGGTAGAGTGGTAGCCTTGAGCTGATGATCTCAGGGATAGCACCCAGGCTCAGAGTTCAAACCCCATGACCCACAAAAAGGAAAGAAAGAAAGAAAGAAAGAAAGAAAGAAAGAAAGAAAGAAAGAAAGAAAGAAAGAAAGAAAGATTATAACATAGCTTAAGAAAAATGTACAGCCTTAAATATACTTAAACAAAAATAAGAAAGCAAAAAAATGTTTATGTGATTATTTATTTTAATAAATTAGAAAAGTGCAGTCAGTTATATTGAAAGAAAGTAGAGGAAACAAAGTAAGGGAAGAAATAAAGTATAAGACAAAAAATGAAGCTGGAAGCTTTTTATTTTTTAGAAAATATGATTAAACTGAGAAACCACTTGCAAAAATGATTTTGTCACTTGTCAGAAAAAGATACAGATTGGGGAAAGACAGAGAGAGAGAGAGAGAGAGAGAGAGAGAGAGAGAGAGAGAGAGAGAGAGAGAGAGAGAGAGAGAGAGAGAGAGAGAACCAACTAGCCATATAAGAAATGAAAAAAATAATTTATGTAGAACTCTATATTAAACAAAGATTATAAAAGTACCATGGATATGCTAATTAGTTAGAAAAATGGCAAATTGTGTAGACTGATATTAGGGACTATGTCTTAGCGCGCAGGTACCACAGCCCTTGATGTAGGGCTTTGCTGTTGATGTAGGATTTTGTGGGAGCTGAATATCTTTAGTGTCAGGTCCACTAACAGTGCTGTCAACTAACGGAAGAGCAAACTTGATGCTTAGGATACAACTAAATTGAGTACTAGGAGAGGATTTTTCACCTAAGAAACTATGAAGAACTTTGCCACCCCAAGAAAACAAAGCATAACATAAAGCATTTCCTTTTTCTGTGAATTTTAAGTGATTTTATTTTTATATGAATCTGGGAGAATGAACCCTGGTGGCTCAGAAACTCCAAAAGTTCTAACTTCATATACATAATGATTTTCCAGAATCACATCAGGCTCCTTTGCCCATTCTGGGCTTTTGGACACACACACACACACACACACACACACACACACACACATTTCCTTTTAACATCTGTATTCTCCATTCATCTCACATCACCAATCTTGTCTTTGTCTCACTGTTGGTGTTTAGATTCTGAACTCAAGAATCCTGGTTACCATTTAACATTTTATTCACTATCAGTCAGGATAATTTTGTGTTTATTAAGCATCTTCTGCCAATTTTTTTCTAAGACCAGTTATATAATTATGATCCCTTTACCAAAAGTCTAAGCAAGCATCTCTTTGAAAAAAGTTGGACATTTCCCCAAAAAATTCACAGTATGGCCACACAATTTAGACTTCAGTGTGAGGAGAAAATGAGCGCTATGTACTAAGTTCCCATTCCATTCCTCCAAATCAAACCAGGTATTCAGTGTTTTGAAGTCTTTTCTACTTTAGTTGGCAGATGTGGTTTGAAGCATGATTAAAGAGATGAGATTGAAAAGATATTACTGATGATCTATGAAATAGTACAATCAGAAGATAAAGCGATCATATTTTTTGTTCAAGAAAACCACACAAGGGCTTTCTCGTGAAATTACAACTGCCATGTATAGAGATAAGCTCTATACCTCTATATTCTATCATCTGTCAATAATTTTTTTTAGCCCAGTTTCTTTCAACTTACCTCCACCAGCTTGTTGGCATGTTCACGAAAAACCTGGGCATATTCTTTCACTTCCTTCTCATTGCCACTCTTTGCAGCTTCAATGAGAACCAGCAGAGGGACGTTGGTTTCCAAGAAGGAATCAGATATATGATCCATCACTGCTTTCCGAAGCTACAGTACAAATAAACAAACATAAAAAGACATGTGATTATGAAATGGAATTTCCAACTTTTTCCTGAGCTACTATCCAGATTTCATTGCCATGTAAACAATGTTTAGATTCTTTCTTGTTTTAATTTTACCAGTACATATTTATTACATTAAAGAAAAGCACAGGGCTAATGAATGTATGCCTGTAAATTCAATGTTATCTACACAGTGAAAGTTGCATGGAAAACATGTAGCTGAATATACTCTATGCCCTCTTTGATTAAAAGATCTATTCTTAGTCCTTGACCTGAATGAAACCATTCAAGAGTGTTAATCAACATATAATTCCAGAATTCAGGCTCTTTAGAAAAGACAAAATCTAAGCCTCAGCCAGCCATTAGGAGGAATTGTGGATGAAGAGCTGAGTTTCAGAACCACTCCTGAAATAACCACTGTGCCCCTGCTCTTCCTTCATCCACTGTTTGTACTGTCTAGAAGGGACAGGTGCTACGGTGCTATGGTTGCAAAGCTCCAGAAAGAAAAGTTTGTAATTGCTCTTCAAGGAAACTGAGAATAAACAAACTCAAATCTTCTAACAATGAAAATTGCACATTATTCCCACATTATAAGACAGAAAAAAATATGAAGAAGATGTAGGGAGCTACATAAAAACAAAGCAAAACAATCCTTGGATTGTCTCAGGGATGCTTATTTGTAACTGTCTGAATATATACAGGATACAAATGAAAATATACACAAAGTAAGTTGGTAAATAATCCATTTCCCAGGCGTGTGGAGATGAAAATGTGTCAAGGTAATACACACATACTTGCTATTGAACACAAGAAAGAGAACTGTGAGCAATTTTCACTACCTCTAATTAACAAGATATGAAAGTGTGTATGTATAAATTAGTCTGGTTTTACTGTGTATTGGTTTTGACATTTAATCATGTAAAATATAATAGAGGCCATGTAAAGTTAATATTGCTTACTTATTTGGCAAAAAAGTCTTAAGTTAATGCTTCCTGATATTCATTTTCAGATAATTTTTCCAAGGGTTTACACCATGGCGTTTCACTCTTATATATATTATAGTCAAGTTGGTCATGGATATATGCATATGTCCCTTAGTCTGCTTACCACTTCTGGACATTTATCCAAAAGAATGGGAGTGAGGATACAGTAAAGTCACTTGTATGTCCATGTTCACTGCAGCACTAGAATAACTTAGTTATGTAAATAGCCCAGGTATTCCACAATCGATTAATAAATCAAGAAAACATGAGATTAGACATACATTTATTATTCAAACATCAGGAAAAAATGCAATTCTTTCATTTGCGTGGAAATGGATGGGTAAGTTGTTTTCAGTTTATTCCCAGGCAGCTCTGGACTGTGATGCTCCTATTTGTATTTCTCTAATTCACTAGGAAGACAGGTGCTCACAGGCAGGGAAGGCCCAGGCATTGCTGCACTTTCCTATTGCTAAGTCAACAGATGCTTGCCACCACAAAGAACCATTGATAGATGCTGGCTTTGAAGTGCAGTTCTTCATTCTCCATCTCTCAAGTAGCTAAGATTATAGGCTGTAGCCACTGCACCTGGATTCCGTCTAAGATCTTTACCAATTATATAAATTGACTCTGAAAACAACATTATGACATGCAGAGCATTCTTAAACTGGTGTTTCAGAAGAAGAGCTAGAATTTAGACAAGTTAAATAATGTCTTTTGCCGACATCAGATGGCAAGGTGTAGAACCTACAAGAAGAGAGGCTGAAGGAAACAGCGCAGTGAGCAATCAAAGCTAACCATGGTAATTAAAGTCATGGCTCAGTTCCAGGGAGTAGCTTCACATGGAAAAGGAACCTCTGGGAAAGTAGTGATATAAACTTAACAGAGATGGCAGAGAAAAATGAAAAAAAGCCACACAAATCTGTGAGGAGTAGGACAAGTCAGACTATGTCACCAACCAAACCACCATATTTTTAACTCACACAATAATAACAAATATAGAAGCAAAATATAGAAGCAAATATAGAAGCAAAAAAGTATTTATAATGCCCTTCTTAAATTTACACAAAGATTTTTGTCCCACAAACTAGGCAAGTCTTGCACAAAGTTATAAGAAAAATGAGAATGGGTATATAATAGTGTCCCTATATAACGCTAAAGCATAGAAAGATATATATATATATATATAAGATAGACTAATTAAAAGAATTTGAAGCATCTGAAAAATGAAAAAAAAGAATGCAAACTAATTGAAAGTCTTTAAGCATCTACAAAACGAAAAAAAAAAAAAACCAATGCAAAGAAACATAGGTTTCCCTCATTTTTATGAGTATACAATTAGTATATGTTTGTGATTCTCCTAACAGTGGATCATAATAGCTCAAAAGCTCAGTACATATAGCCATATAGGATGAGTCTAGGTGAAATGAACTCCAGGATATGGAAACAAGAGGTTTATCTTTGTTGTTTTTGTTCCTAATGTGCTATTTCCCTTTTTCTCCTTTTCCCCTTAAGGTTTCTTTTATGTTGTTACGGTTTCTAACTTTGGTATTTGGTATATTATATATATATATATATATGTTTATTTGTGTATTTGAAAATGGGAAGGTAAGGGAAAAACAAGATGAGCGGGGGGGGGGGGGGGGGGGGGGGGGGGGGGTGAGAGAAAACCATGGAAAGTGGTAACAATGTACCCACTACCTGATGAATGTAACTGGAACCCCTTTGTACATCACTCCAACAATAAAATAAAATTTTAAAAAAGAATACGGTCCTAAAACTTAATAGGTAATTATAAATATAAGAATAAATCTCTTGAAAAATACTAGAAAATGAACTAATTCTATAATAGTGTATGTGTTGGGAGATTATTTTTCTTTAAAACAAGTGAGGGGTGGGGAAGTTAATAAATAATTTAAGCAAAGTTGACAAGTCTTGGACATAAGAAAAGAAAATTCAATTTTCCTGAGAAAAAATTAAGAAAACAGAATGTATGCTACAAGCTATCATTAATAAACTCTCATCAGTATATATATATATATATACATATATATTTAGCAAGATTTAGCATGGTATTCTAATAATGTATAATATATTTCAAATTTTCAACTTGTTCAAATTTATAATCCTAGCTGCTCAAGAGATTAAGATCTAGAGGACCATGATTCAGAGTAACAGAATTCTAGGTGAGCAAGCAACGTGAGTGAATGCCAGGCACTGAGTTAAACCCCAGTACCCCCAGGGCGGGGAAATACCTGCTTAAAGACACTTTTAAGTATCCTTTCTCAAAAAACCTTAGATGATAGATATGTTATCCTAATTTAATCTCTTTGAAATGTATATGTATGCAAAAATATCATATTTTACTTTATATATGTATCTGTACTGCCAACCAACCAAAAGAAAGTGAAAAAAAATCCAAAAGAATATATGTACCTGGGGCCAGGAGTTTGGCCTAGTGGTTAAAGTGCTTGCCTAGCATTCACGAAGACCCGGGTTCGATTCCTTGGTGCCACATACATAGAAAAAAAAGCTGGAAGTGGTGCTGAGGCTCAAGTGGTAGAGCTCTAGCCTTGAGAAAGTCCAAGGACAGTGCTCAGGCCCTGAGCTCAAGCCCAGGACTGGCAAAAAAAAAAAAAAAAAAAAAAAAAAAAGAATATATGTACCTAAGAAAAACAGTCCATAACTACTAACCAACACATACACTAGGAAAAATATTGGATTCTAAAATAAATTGGAAGAATAACCCTTGTGAACTTAAGCATATGATTTAAAAGGGAAGGAAATAAGAAGATCAGCAAGACTTTAATCTCAAAGCCCTATGACAAAAGCAATAAAGTCCTGTACTAGGATATGCATGAAAGAAAATGAGAGCTAAGAAGTTTGTAACCAATAAAACTAACTTTCAAGGATATAAAGCACCCCCCACACACACATGAAAAATCCAAATAACATTCAAGAAGCAAAGACTTGAAAAAAAAATATTTTTTAAGAGAAGTTACGTCAGGTCCAGAGGGACAAAGTTTGCATGTTTTCCCTCATAAGTGAAAGCTAAAATTAGCCTATAAACTTATAAGTTTATTGAGCAAGACGCAAGTACATGCAAATATTTTCACTGAAATATGATAGATTCAAGGGAGAACTGAAATAGTATACTTCCTTTAAAAGGCAAAAACAGAGCCAGAAGAGAACAGTGCTCATATGAGCTTTCCTACTATTAATTGCTTTAAGATGCAAAGTAACTAGAAAAAACATCAACACAAAAATAGCAGTGAATATTTGGCATATCCTTTTTTTGGGGGGGGGTCATGGGGCTTGAACTTGGCCTGGGCACTCTCCCTGAGCTCTTCATCTCAAGGCTAGCACCCTACTCCTGGGCCTGTGTGTTGTCCCTGAACTCTGCAGCTCAAGGCTACTGCCCTACCCTTGAGCCAAGCCCAACTTCCCATTTTCTAGATGTTAATTGGAGATAAGAGTCCAGGTCCTTTTATTCCCAGGCTGGCTTTGAACCTTGATTCTCAGATCTCAGCCTCCTGAGTAGATACAATTATAGGTGTGAGTCACTGCACCTGGCATATTTGGCATATCCTTATCTGGAGAACTAAAACTAAGTGATAGATAAATGCAAAATTGTACAGAATAGATGTTTCTATTCTCTGATGATAAAGATGTACCACAGCATTCTAAAATGGGAGGAGAAAGGGACTAGCATACATAGCAATATTGTATTTTGTGTAACTTCATTTGTGATGGTAATAAGAATAGTGTTATTAATGCATTGCACTTAAGGTACAATAATGCAAACAATTCATTATGAGATTTTAGACCAATCAGATCCAATGTCCTTGCTAAGCAGGAGAGCTGGTAAGGAAGAAAGGAAAGGCTAAGGTCAGGTGCCAGTGTCTAAAACCTATAATCCCAGCTATTCTGAATAAGAAAAGGTTCTGTTTAAACATATTCTGCTTGACGAGAGAGAGAGAGCGAGAGAGAGAGAGAGAGAGAGAGAGAGAGAGAGAGAGAGAGAGAGAGAGAGAGAGAGAGAGAGAGTTAGAATATTATTATTCTGCAGTGATTAATCTGGACAATGAACATCAGTTCACTGGAAAATATGAAATACGCTTGTACTAAGTACATTCTGATAGAACATTACCATCCCAACTACAACTACAGAGTTTTCAAAAGGAATTATAACTGAAACTAGAAGAAGTTCTAGATGACCCTGGTGATTTAGGGAAAATACTCACAGCACAATAACTTCTGAACCTTAACCACGCACATACAATTAGTAAAATCCAAACACTGGAAAAAGAATGACAGCCCGATGTCTTCAAAATATAGATTATTAAGTCAGTAGTTTACACTTATAACAGCAGCAATAATAGGGAGAAGACTGAACACCAAAGGATAATTATTTGAGGCCAACCTAAGCAGAAAGCTTTATGAGATTTCTTAACCCATAGCTGGGTATAGTGGCATGTGTCTGTTATCCAAAGTTACAAGTTAGGCTACATGTCAAGCTAGCACAAGCAGAAAAGCCCATAAGTCTCCATCACCCCAGAAGGCAAATTGCACGTTGTAACAGTGGACATATTTCAGGTCAAATACATTCATGGGGAGGAGGAATGAGACCTTATCTTAAAAAAAATAACTAAGACTAAAGGCCTAAATCCATAATATAATGCCAGCTCAACAAACACAAGGTCCTGAGTTCAAACTATCAGTATTTCTCACTGACCCCAATGCCTACCCCAGAGAGCAGGGATGGGTAGCTACAGGAAAGAATGTGGATATGAAGAAATACTGGTGATTGAAAGACACTAAAAACTATATCCTAGAGTACGAGAAAAATTAAACTATATCACCTAAAGATACACTACTCATTTGGGCAGTAACGCCATAAAGAAACATAAGGAAGTAGTTATTTTAAAGCCAGGATGTTATTTGCTTTTGGAGAGAGGAAAGGAGCATGTGGAAGGATGCTAGGGAGGCAGACAAAATTCTATTTCTACATGTTGTGGTTACAAGTGTATGCATAATAATAATCAAACTATTCTTGTTCTGGATTTCAGGACTTGTAATAAAAAAATTGAAACAAGTAAATATTTCTCATAACCACTCCTTTGGTTCCTTTCCATTTCTGTTTCAGTGGAATACTGGTGGCCTTTGAAATGACCCTGGATCCCTTTCCCCCATTCAGCCTAGGCCCTAGAATGCATGGATGAATACTGATGTCCTGTTAATGGCCCAGTATTGCTACATAATTGAGAAATGGCAAACAATTCTGTTAGAGCCTTTGACCACGTTGGAATCCATTACCTGCAGTGTTTTGCTTGCCCTACTTTAACCAAACCACTCGGAAATATTTTTCATTTTTCCTACCAACTAGGACAGCTTTCAGGCTGCCTTTCCATCCCTGCTATCTCTTTTCTATGTAAAGTGTAGTCCACAGGTCATTATTATTGCCATTTCCTGGGGGAATATTAGGAAGTAGATATTAGCCGGGTATGATAGCTCACACCTATGTGGAAAACTGAGAATAAAGATCAGGATTTGTATATAAACCAGGCAGAAAGAACAAGCTAAACCGAAGAACAAGCTAGGTATGGTAATTAAAACTGCAATCATAATTACAAGGAATGCAAAAGTAGGAGGAACATGGTCCACTGTATATTTGTATGTCTAATATTTTATCTGCATTTTTTTTCTTTTTTGTCAATCCTGGAGCTTGAACTCAGGACTGCCTCAGCTCTGTTCTTAGCCTTGCTTAACACTAGAACTCTACTACTTGAGCCTCAGCACCACTTCTGGTTTTTTCTGTGTATGTGGAAACAAGGAATCCAATCCAGGGTTCTGTGCATGCTGGGCAACCATTGTATTCATCTAGGGAATACTCTGGGCCTTTACCTGCATTTTGATAAGATTGCTAAATGGTTCCACTACACAATAGATTTGGAACTCTTCCCTAAAAAACACTATTATATCAGTCAAGTTCATAGTACAAACCAATAGAAATTAATTCCATCTAAATGAAGCAGTCAAGCTGGCTAGTTCAAATAATAAACAATTTGAAAACCATAAAATAGTCTGTGTCTTTGAGTGAATGATTTCAAATTCAAGTCATAAGCAGGTGTACTTGAGTATTACCTGGAGAAAACACAGACACAGTTCTGGGTCTGTGTTTTACACCAAGTTGCAAAAGGATGTGTTGGAAGAATGTGAAGAGGGAGGGACTGAGAGAAAAGTATTTTGTGAAAGCATGTCCATCTTAGCTTCTTATTGGAAGACTCATAAAATGGAGAATCTCTTCAGAATGTAAATATATTCAAATACTGACTCCAGCAGAAAAGAAACATCACCTCTAATTCCAGATGCTTAGTAGCCTAAGTCCGGAGTTTGAGACCAACCTGGACAACATATCTAGATCACATGTCAAATAAATATATATATAAGTGAAAATAAACTTAGCACAATAATTTGTAGGATCAAACATAAGTGGAAAAAATGATCAATAGCTGTACTACACACCTCAATAGCTTTTCTGAATGACAACAATGAGAAGAACAATGATGAAATTAGGAAAGCAACTCCTTTCGTAATAGCCTCAAAAAAAACCCCAAAACCTATGAATTAACTTAACCAAAGATAAGAAGGTCCTCTATAGCGAAAATTTTAAAAACTAGAATAAAGAGAAGTGGCTCTGTGGCTCAAGAAGTAGAGTGCTAGTCTTGAGCTGAAAAGCTAAGGGAGAAGCTCAGGCCCAGAGTTCAAGCCCCATGACTGACAAAAAATAAACTGGAATAAAGAAAATTAAAGCAAATTTAAGGAAGTGGAAAAACCTCCCATGCTCCTGAGTTGGAAGATTAATATCATGAAAATGGCAATATTTCCAAAAGTTACTTACAAATTCAATGCAATACCCATTAATATATCAACAACATTCTTTAATGAAATTAATATGGAATAATAGAAGACTCCAAATAGCAAAAAACAATCCATAGGAGGAAGAGCAGTGCTGGAGGAATAGCAATACCAAACTTCAAATTCTATTATAAAGCCATAGTTATAAAAAAAAAACAGCTTGGTATTGGCATAAAAAACAGGCCTGAGGATCAATGGAATACAATTGAATACCAGAAATGAACCCACCCAATTATGGGCACCTAATGTTTGATAAGGTTCTGGCAGAATTGGCTATACACATGTAGAAAATTGAAGTGAAATCCTTATATCTCACCATGCAGGAGAATCAACTCAAAACAGATCAAAGAACTCAATGTAAAATCAGATAGCCTGAAAATATTACAGGAATGACTAGGAAAAACACTAATAATCCTTACCATAGGTCAAAACTTTCTCAAAGAAGGCACAACACAACAAATCAAAGAAAGTTTGGATAAATGAAATTGTATTCACCTACATGGCTTCTGCTTGGCAAAGAACATAGCTAGAAAGATAAATACAAAGCCTACAGATTGGGAGAATATCTTCATTAGCTATACAACTTAGGCCTAAGTTCTAAAATATACTTAGAGCTCAAAAAATTGAACCCCCAAATACAAATTTTCAAAGAAAAAAATCACCCCATTTCTAAGTACCAGTGTATTGTATATACATTTATTTGTTTACTTGAATTGGGGAAGGGAAGGAGAAAAACAAGATGATGAGACAAAGACAGAGGGTGAACTAATATAAGATCAATATTAACAAGAAAATATGTTGGAAATAAACTTTACAACTTGGGGGGGGGGATTGGGAGAAAAACAGGGGAAAGTGTAACGATATTCAAAAAGTAATATACTCACTACCTTATAATTGCAACTGCAATCCTGAAAATAAAATATTTTTTTTTTTAAAGAGAAGACTTAAAGAGTTCTCTGAAAAGGAAATTAGGATGACCAACAGACACAAGAAGAAATGTTTGACATCTCTGGGATAAAAGAAATGCAAATCAAACAACATTGAAATCCCCCAGTCAGAATGACCATTACCAAGAAATCTTGTAACAACAGAAGCTGGTAGAGATGTGGCCAAAGGGAACATTACTGCACTATTGGTGGGAATGCAAACTTATACAAGGATTCTGGAAAGCAGTGTGGAGGCTCCTCAGAAGACTAAATGTAGAGTTCATCTATGATCTAGCAATCCCAATTCTAGGCATTTACCCAAATGATCACAAACAAGGGCACACTAAAGCTATCAGTGCAACTATGTTCATTGCAACATTATTTACCATAGCCAAGATATGGAACCAACCCAGATGCCACTCAGTGGATGAATGAATCAAGAAAATGTGTAATATTTGAAATTGTGGAAACATATATGTGAAAATATTTACACAGTGGAATTCTATGCTTCCATCAGGAAAAAAAAAAAGAATTGACATTGCTTCATTTGAAAGGAAATGGAACGGCTTGGTAAAATAAAGTATTAAGTAAAGTAAGCCAGAGCCAAAGAAATATAGGATGCCTGGTTTCCCTCATTTGTCATAATTAGTGTATGTCTAGGATAATTCTATCAGAGGATCACAATAGCTCAATAGCTACGTACATATGACCTTACAAAATGATGCTAATTAAGATAAACTACAAAATATGGAAACAAGAGGGATTTTGTTTGTTTTTGTTTTTTTAGTTTACTATATGCAGTTTTTTTTCTTTTATCTTTGATTCTCCCTCCCCCATTGATTCATCCTCTGTTGTCACTATTTTCTAATTTCAGTACCTTTTATATTGTATAAAAGGTTATCTTGTTTGGAGATAGGAAGGGAATTGAGAAATGATGAAACAAACATAAAAGGGTGAACCAAGGCAACAGTGATACTCACAAGACATTATGTTGGAAATGAACTTTATACCATGTTGGAAGGAGAGTCAGGGAGAGAGGGGAATGTGGAAGATAAAGAGGAAATTATTAACACTGTTAGAAACAAAATGTACTCATCTTACTTATGTAACTGTAACCTCTATATCACCTTTACCATAAAAAATTAAAGAATGAAACTGATAAGGACACATTGATAAATAACAGGATGGTAAGGAGTTGTTAATAAAGAAATAAGACCTGAAACTATGAAAATTTTGACAGGAAGGGCAAGTATGTTACAATTCTTTCTTTGCCACACCAGACATGATTAATCAATTACAACATTCTTTTGTGCTGAGCTCAGATACTAGTTCATAATCCTCAGTACAGTGCTCCAGGCAGCTTTAATCAACCCTATTTGTCTACAGAATGAAAGCTCTCCTTTCCTAAATTTTGCCAACAATGGAAATTTTCTGCATATCCATCTTGAGGCACAATTGTCCAAGGAGATATTTGAGGCACCTAGTACCTTCCTGACTTGTTCAATATCATGGTATTACACAACATCATATTAATGGGGAGAGGATGATTTCTAAGAGGCTAAAAAATCTCATGCCATATATACATATATATTTATATTTATATTTGCCAGGCTTTTCATTACTAAGTGACATTTTATCATATTTCCTTAGGATTTATGTAGAATTATTATTAAAAATGAAAAGAAAATATCAAAGCAATGTAATGACTGGGCCAGCAGCCATCTAGCCTCGGGGGCTTGACAGGAATTGAGCCTCATTAAGTCAAACAAATTTTAGCCAGTCTGAAGGTCAATTAAGATAATCAGTCAGTGCAGTAATCCACCCAGAGTCATTTTAATAAGCTAAGGTGACATCGATGCAAACAGTCCCTTAGCAATGAAGACCCTACTCATTGTTTACGCTGGAGGTGGGGCACACTTAAGAAGCCAGAGGAAGACATTTAAGGAATAATCACCATTTTTGCTTGATTTCTTTTCTTTTTCCACGAGAAACAAAATTTCTTGGTCATTATCTTGATGGTACCAACTATCTTCCATGAAGCAAAATCAGTTTAATTGGGATTTATAAGCATCTTTCCTTAATGGAACCAATTACATCTAAAAAAAGAATAGTTAATCAGACCTTGGGTTTCTTCCCATCTACAACATCCATTCCCCCACCAAATTCAGTTTCTGTTGAGGCAATTAAAGCACAGCTACCATGGTTAGCAACACTATGCTGAAGCTCTTGGTTTGGTTTGCCCAGGTTAACTGTCCATGCCCTCTAGAGTTTTTACCGATAGCTCTAACAGAGTCAGAATGAAAGTTAGGAACTGGTCTCTTTGAATCTCGGAATCCTACTCGGACAGTTGTAGTGTCATTGATGCTTAATCAATGACTCCTCCCATAACTGCTCCATTTCAGTCTATAGTGTACTAACATCCCTCTACGCCAAGAGCACCGTACTGCGGGCAGAGAGGCAAAAGTCCCATTCATCCACCACTTGTTTTGCAGGGCCTTTCTCTCTGTTATCCCGATGATATTTCTAGATCTACCTACATTGTACCCTGATCAAATTTTGTTCTAATTTTTTCCCCTGCCTACTTTCTTCCTTCTCTTGTTCATTAGCTTTCAGTGAGTTCTTTAATGCCATTTCGTACACAGATACAACGTATTCCAAATTGTTTGCCCTCCATTATTTTTTTTCCAATCCACCCCTCTCTCATCCATCTAACAATCCAACAATTATAATAATAATGTATAAAGAAAACAAGATGCTGTATATGAGTGAAGACATGAGACCCTTATTATACTTTCAGGGATCATTTCCATAGCTCATTACATATCTTTTTGAATATGTTCTTAAGATCATTAAGTCACCATTTGCGGAAAGTAGAAGACATCTTGGAAACAAATATTTGATAAGTTGACTAAGCTGATTGCCCAAAGCATCAAAGCCACAGTAGTATGCTTTGCATGTTTCATTATATAGCCGAAATCCATGTGTAAAAACATCACAACTGCAGTTCCTTACTTTTTGATATTAGTAAACTGTTTGGTTAAAAAAAAAAAAGTCACACTGAAGAGCAAAGTCACGGGGATTAGGACAAAGAAGGATTGAGCAGTGCTCAGCCTGAAGGACAGTACAGGTGCTTAGCTCCTTCTGTTGATTTCATTTTCTGCCCCAGCACACACAGGTCTATGTCAAAGTCGTCTTTTCCCTACATGACAGGCAAGGGCAATTGCTTTCATGAGAAAGGTTGCCTCAGGGTTCAGGGGAGTGTTAGGATTGTTGGAGCTTTCCAGATGGCCTCAATCCAGCAGATGCCACAGCTTGGTTTGGTGTAGGTTAAAATGTTAGCAGAAAATGGATGCCACCATAACTGGAGAAGTATAAGGAAGTGAAGGAGCAGCTTGTGGAGTGGAGAATGTGTGAGGATGGTCAAAAACATAGCAAGATCAGTAAAATTGGAAGAAAAATTGATATCTCCTATTAACTAGCTTCATTTTAGAGCTTATTTTGGGCCGCCATCTGAGATACTCTCAAAGAATTTGCTACTATTTTCTCTTTCATAGGTAGTGAAATTGAGGCAATAGAATTAACACACTTGGTTGATTTCATGTGGTAAGTGGCAAGGGCAAGGTTTGGATCAAAGTCTTCTTGTCCCAAGATGTTCCAAACTGACATGTGTATGCCTAAACTTCTATGTTTATTGTGTGCCAGCTTAGCACTCATTTATGACAGTATAGCAGGGGTGGAAATACCTATCCTGTGGACTATATAAGGACTGAAAAATCATTTAATGCATGTATGGGACAGATAGAGGTGCTTCTTATATAGTCTCCCATGGGCCACCCATATTGATAATTTTGTATGGTCTGCAAATGATATTATAAACATCTAAGTGGTCCTTGTCAGGAAAAAGGTCCCCATCTCTACATGATATTAAGGAGCACATGTAAGTTTTAAAGAACCCTTTGGAAGATTTCTTAATCCTCGCCCTCCCTCCTCCTAACATGGTAAAACCTGAGAGTTCCAAGTAGATAGGATAGAAAAAGAGACTCAGTATCAGAAGAGCCATGAGTGGAAATTAGAGAACCCACTGGGGGCAGAAGTAGTTCTTCACAAGTCCCCACTCAGTAGTAAAAAGAAACAGGGTGAAAACACATTATTAAACTCCATACCTATACCGAGCTTTAGAAGCCTGGGGAAAAATTGAAGATTCAAATTTTAGGACATCTTTACTATTTTTAAGCCATTAATTTTGTTATAGAGTTGGCCTTCCATATCCACTTGTTCTGCATCAAGGATTCAGTGAAATTCTGATTTAAATTTTTTTTCTTTATTTTTTATTGCTTCTGACTGTGCAACAACAGCTCATGTTTATAATCTAATTACTCTGGTAGAATTTGGTTTAAAGCACAAAACTTCTGAAACTCCACCACGAAAATAGTGAAAAGCCAGGCTAGTAGTATGGCTCAAGTTGTAAAACTCTTCCAGTCAAGCAAGCAAACTAAATAAGCATAAGACTCTATGTTGAAACCCATTTACCAAGAAAATAAAAAGAATATTTCGGAAGGGAACATGTAAAAATAATAGTATTTTCTATCATTATTTGCTAAAGTACATAATACAACTATTGTACAGCATTAACATTCAAATGGTATTATAAACAGCCCAGAAATAATATAAAGCATCTGGAGGATATGCACAGGTTATCTTTAATACTATGTCAGTATATAATTATACATATATATATATGAAAATTGATTATCTACAGTCTATCATGGGGATTTCTGGAATTATGGATATTGGTTATTGTACCTGCTCCTACATGGTCACCTTATAATGCATTGGCCAGTGTTTTAAAACAGGAGATATTATTGAAGTGTGCTACTTAAGATTTAGATTGAGTTGGAAATAAAAGACATGAGATTCCTCTCAGAAAAGTTTGAGATCCTCTTTCCTTGTTTTCATGGCTCTAAGCCAGATAATGGCTAATGTGAGCAGGGATCTGCCTCAGTAGTGAGAACCTTTAAAAACAATTATCTCCTTCCTTTTTCTCGGGTTTATTCCCTTCTATCACTGTTTTATTTTTAATTTCTATTCCCTTTGTCTTGTATATAAGTTTATCTAATTTGGGGAGGGGAGGGGAAGTCCAGAAATCATGAGACAAAGGGTGAAACAATTGAGTAGTACAACCCACCAGACACTATGTTGGAAATGAACTGTACAAATGTGGGGGTGGTATGGAGAGAAGTCAAAAAGGGAAAAACTTGGAAAGAATGAGGGGAGAGGTAATATTGTTCAAAAGGAAATATACTCATGATTTATGTAGCTGTGACCTCTCTGTATATCACCTTTACAATATTTTTTAAATTAAATAAAGTCATGCTTTTTTTCCCATTAAACAAACAAACAAAATGCAGATACAGCTGGGCATTGGTGGTTCACACCTCTAATCCTACTACTCAGAAGGCTGAGATTTGAGGATTACAGTTAAATGCTAGCCTAAGCAGGAAAGACCATGAGACTGGTATATCCAATTAACAACCAAAGTGACTGAAGCAGAGCTGTGTCTCAGTGAAAGAACAATAGCTGGGGGGAAGGCGGGGGGAGAGAGAAAAAAACGCTCAGGCATACAGTTCAGGTTGCAAGTTCAAGCCCTACCACCTGCACTCACATGAAAAAAGAGGTGCAGATGTAGATTACCATTAGGATACAGGTTACTATTAGGATAATCTATCATTCCAGTTTTTATTCTAATTCTTACCAATAGTAGGATTATCTCATTCTCATTATGAATATACCTCCTTCATAGTCACTAAGCAAAAGCTCACACGCAAAAAAAAAAGAATAAATAAAGAGCCAGGAGAAGGGACACCTTGACTTAGTAGCATCCAGAGAGTGCAGGGCCTCATAAATCCTGCCTTCATTAGCTCATGGGCCTTGTGATTTGTGTCCCTGATGAATGGGGGCATCTTTTGACCCCCTCCAGTAAACAGGCAATGTAATTCCTCTGTAAATTGACTATTAGAATGGTTTAAATGCCCTTGCCTACAAGCTGAAAGGCATAGTTAACACTTTTTACATAAGTTAGATGACCAAAATTTAGCTATCAATCAACCATGGCAGGAAGAAATGACTTGACAAACTCTTTCCTTAAGTCTGACAGGAGTCAAGAGCACAAGGCTTTCTTCCAACTGTTTAAATGTATGTGTGACAAGGGAATATTAATTGCCTAAGACAAGACATTTAAAGGTATTAGCTCAACACTACCAGTCTATTTTGCCCAATTAAGGCTATTCATCAATGTAAATAAGTGTATTTTCTTCAGCAAACTCAAATGAATGCAGTCAATGGATCATACCTGTTAGAAACATCTATTTCCCTAATTCAGGGGAGGATAGAGCAATGAAATGGTTGATACAATATAACTCACAGCTGGAGAATAAAAATGAAATGCCCTAAAAATGGCCTAAAGTTGTCTGCCTTTGGAATGGCTTATGATGAGTTCATGATGTATACTGGGGTATATTCAAATAGATGCAAAAGTGTTTTTGCGAGAAGTCTGAATTCTTTCATTCATTTGGCAAATATGAAACAGCCCGCAAAAGTCAGGGAGAAAATGTCTGTCCCAGCCAACTGGCATAACATAAGTTTTAACTCAAGAGAGACTTTGAAGTCTGTGTGCCTTATCTTATGCTATGTAATGAAAAATATCTGTACAATTTTTCTTAATGGCTAGACATTCATTCTTGAAAAAATGAAAAAGATCCCTTAATTTTCTGCCTTCAAATGTGCATTTCAAAGTTTATTTGTGATCTCAAGAGGAGAAAAATGAGTCCATAAAGAAACATTACTACATACGACATACTTTCATTAAAAATATTAAAGTGTTTTGGCAAACAAAAGAAATAAGACAAAATACGCCAAAATACAAAAGTATAACAGTAATGCAATTAGTTCTAAAGATACAGGAATTTTTTCAGAAAACTAAGCAGCCCTATTTAAAAAATGAAAAAGAAAGAAAAAAAGAAAAAAGAAAACTAAGCAGCCCTGAGAAATGAATATATTTCATGTCTTTGTTTTACTCCACAATTAGCATTCACTTATTCCCTCTATTAGAATTTGAGAACTCTTGCTGTTCTAAGCAGTGTTTGGTCAACTACATGGAGAAAAATGAGATAAGCTATCTTTTCTCACTCACTGCTAATAACTCCTTCACCATCTCAATTCCCAATTACAAACAAAGCTCCTATAATGACTTGACCTTATGCATGGTTGACTGGTCTCAGAAATGATGCAGCTGAGAGGCAAACAGGAGTTCCTTCTGTTAAATGAGTTAGTTGGAGAGGCTCACAGGGTATTGCTTTAAAAAAAAAAAAGTCCATGTATTTTATATTTCCTTCACTCTGCATTGTTTAATGTTGTCTTCCTTATGTAAAGGTCATGTCTGGATTTCTCCATCCTTCCACCTACATTGTTATCTCTGGATTATCTAATTTCTATACCTAGAAGATGCAGCATTTCAAAAGGGTGGAATGGTCACAGGCATGAGTAAAGGTGGAAAAGACATTTCTTTCTACTCCAACCTAGCCTCAAAAAGCATGTTGGTCATCTCTTTTGCTGTCCCTTGGTTATCTCATATTGTTACAGTATTTCACCTGGTTATCTGATATATTGTATATATATATATATATTATTTGAAGTCACATAGGGAAGGGGGAAAACATGAAGGATGGGGGTAGGGGGAGGGAAATGGGGACCAAGACATGAGAAAGGGTATCAATGTATGTGAAGTAATGCACCTTCTATCTGGTGAATATAATGTAACCCTTCTATTAATTACAATAAAAATATATAAGCTACACAGGAGGCTGAGGTCAGGAGGATTACAGTTTGAGGCCAGCCTTGGAAGAAAAGTTAGCTAGACCTCACCTCCAAAATAACCAAGGAGAAGCTGGAATGAAGGTGTCCCTGAGTTCAAACCCCAGTTCTGAAAAAAAAAGAAAAGAAAAGGAAAATGGCTACAATTGTGACTATAGCCTAGATGATCAAACACTCTTTAAAAAATAATTTAATAAGCCCAGCAAATGGAATGAGTTTTTAAAGATCCAATAGCTTATGTGAGGTTGAACCAGAGCCTGTAATTGCCCCCGCACTAATCTAGACCACCACTTCTTTTATCCCACATCATACTACTGGGAATTCCAGCCTCAAAGAAATAAATTTCTACCAAGGTTAAAGTATATATATATATATATGAAAAAGAGCATGTTGGGACTTGAGAATGTGAATGGGGTTGGGATAAGAGATAAGAGAGAACAATGAAAGGCTCGACCTTGATGAAGATGCTTTATTTTTATAAAGCAGCATGATGTACCAAAGCCTCTCTGTATCACTACTTAAAGATCATACAACATTCAAAAAATTGAAACACATCATATTTAGATTTCTGCATAATTGGAAGATTTACTGAATTCTTGGCTGCTTATTTCCTGTAGTAATAATCTTATGCTTGCCCTGTTTTTATAGCTTGCAGAAAACTTTGCTAGATATTAATGTTGTTTGACCTTTCTTGTAGTGTCTTGATGGGAGTGAAAGGTAGAGTCACAGGCATGCATCATTATTTGTGTTGCTTAAATGAGGACAAGGAGGATACACTGGTTGAATACAGCAAATGGCAGGGTCAGGTCTTCTGGTTCTAAGAATAGAGCTGTTGTTTTCCAAAAGTGTTTATGAGCCTAGTTGCTCAAGTTTACAAATAGTCATTGGACACAGGTCACTTTTCTCCTTCCTTCCTTCCTTCTTTTTCCTTTCTCCTCTCCTTCTCTTTCTCTTTCTTTATTCCCCCAATCTCTCTCTCTTTGTCTTTCCCCCTCCTCTTTCTTTTTGGTATGGTACCCAAATTTGAGTGCTGAGCATCATGTTCTCATTCAGCTTGCGTGTTCAAGGCTGACCCTCTCCCACTTGAACCCGGCCTCCAGGAAAAGTCATGTTTCCTTTCCATTCTTCATTCCCAGCTCATAGATCCTTCCCGGATTGCTTACTCTATGGAGAGTATCTATAAAAAGATATCTGGGTATTTCATTCTGGGAATATAATACCTGATTTAATGGATGGATTCAACAGGCACAATCTGCTGGAATTCAGTGAGAATCAAGAGTTATGTAGGTAACAATATAATCTCACCTTTAGGAGGCTGGTAAAATGCTGCCAAAAAGGTAATTCCGTCCCTCAGAACTACATTGGCAACTGGAGAGACATGACTAAGAATGCAGACTTGGTGAAAGGCTAACAGAGGAAGCCCTTTAAAAAAATTGTGGTAACACATGCCTGCCATTCCCAGTGCTCTAGAAACAGAGGCAAGAAGATGAAAAGTTTAAGGTCATTCTGGTCTCTATAGCAAGATCCTGTCTCAGAAAGGAAAAAAAGGGAAATAGTACGCATATGAACAGTTTGATTCAAGATTCGCAGAACTGTAAAACAATCATCTTCTTTCTACTCAACTAACAAATATAGTAGGATCTGTGTCAGACAGAGTCACCTGGCCTGCACATCCATATCCTCTGCCATTTCCAATTGAAGAGTGCATCCTATGAATCTTAGAAGGGCCCTATCATACATTATAAAGCCAAAGCTGGGCTCCATGGCTCACTCCTGTAATCCTAGCTACTCTGGAAGCTGAGATCTGAGGATCAAGGTTCAAAGCCAGCCCAGGCACTAAAGTCCATGAGGGTCTTATCTCCAATTAACCACTAGAAAACTGGAAGTGGCACTGTTGCTCAAGGTGCAGAGCTGAGCTGAAGAGATCAGAAATAGCACCAAGGCCCAGAGTTCAATCCCCATGACTGAACAACAACAAAAAAAGCCAAAGCCTTAACAATGAATATTCCATGTATCAGATAAGCTACATATAGTCCATCTGAATATCAGGGGTCACCTGAACTAAGATACCACCATGTTGAGGATAAACAATGTTGCACATTCAGTTCTTTGTTCAGATGCCCTTGATAAATACACCTCTAAAGCTTTTAACTGTCTGGGGTCACAAAAGAGCCTACCAGGCTTTCTAAAACAAAGAATGGTTCACCATTCTCTCTTGCTTTACTGAACTATTGATAATTGTGCCTCAGTTCTACCTTCTCTCTTCAGATTCCTACTTTTTGCATCTTATGCTTCTTTACTTCCTGTCTTTAGTTCTTTCACACGGCTACATTTCCAATAGCTGCTCATTTTTTTTCTTCCCCTTGAGGCCTTCATAAAATGATTGGTGTTGACTGTATTCAAGAAAAGGACATCACATCCTTTCCCTTCTCTGGATCTTTAGACTCTCATGCCATTATTTACTCAATCTCAAACTAGCTTAACTTATAAAGCAGTGATGGAAGCATTTTCCTGCAAAGAGCCATAAAGGATTTTTCCTTGTTGGGCCAGTTATTCTCTCCAACAACCACTCAACTCTTCAACTTTAGAACAAATACAGTCAAAGAAACTTGCTATAAGTGGGGAGAGGACTGAATCTGAGATATTGGCAATAGTGTCCCAAGCCCTGTTATAGATGATCACATGAGTAAACTTTCTGCCCCTTTCTCAGTTCATTAGCTGCTGCCACAAGTCCCAGGCTATTTCAAGCTTCCTTCATTTTCTCTTTCCCTATAACTGAGCATCTGCTGAGCCCAGCAGCTACTTGTTTATGGAAAGAACCAAGGAAGCTAGAGACGGCCTCCTGGAGGCCCCAAGCACTCAGTTTAACTGGTCCTGTTTTCACCGAGTTGACTTTTGTTCTTCCTTTGTTTCTCACTCTGCTAGAAAATGTAGATTGTTCCAATGATCTCTAAGCAATTCCTTTTCTAGCAAAAGAGTTATGGCAAATAAAAAAAAGGGGAGGCTGTGCAGAGTAATTATCAGTTTTTCCTGAAAATGCTGTGGATGTGGAGGCTATTTGGGTCTGTTGCCTCCTCTATTTAAAAGCAGGTATTTGAAAGTGTTCCTGCTATGTTCATCTCAGTGGGCAAAACTGTTGAGTCCCCGTTCCACACACCATCCTCACTCTCAGAGACTGAAACTAGAAAACAGCAAGCAAGGAAAGTCTTTTGCCAGTTTGCAGACATGACTAGTTGGTTGGTCATATGTTTACTCCTTTCATGAGAGTCTTGAGTTCAAAGGAGAGGCCAAGATAATCTGTTCAGAAACCTGACTGAGATCAGAAACAGTATTGAATTTGTGCTGTGTATGGAACAATGCAGTCTTCCTCTCTCAATTTTCTGGTCTCCTAGATACCTCAATCTTTGTTGTTAGCCCTTTCTACAGTTGTAACTTAGACTACAGCTATCAAATTATGAGCCTGCAGCTCATTGTCACTTGTTCTGAAGGGCTCAAATAACACTCTGGAAATCCTACCCTGAACAGTGAAGTGGGAATTATGCACTCATGAAAAACTAAGAAACTATGGGAGGAGAGAAGACAGGGCTGGGACAATCACTTAAGATTGGAAAAGTATCTTTCCTCATTCCCCAATTCCTCAAGAAAAACAGTTCTCCTTTAATCTTGGAACAATAGCATAATTGACAATCTTGACATAATCCATTCAACCGTTTCTCACAGGATACCTAATGTGAGTCTGACAGTCTGATGTACATTTAATCAGATATCCCCAGCTAAAAAGGAAATACTGTACATCACCGCCTCTGGGATTAATTAGAAAAATAATTATCAAATGCACGGTTCATTTTTTGTTTGTTTGTTTGTTTTAGATTTTGTCTTTGTGTGTGAGTGTTTTACATAAGACTGGACATGGGTAAGCGTGGCTTAAGGAAGAAAAGAAATGGTGATTATACTAAACAGGAAGATCATTATGATTATTATAGAGAAACTCAAAGCTCATTAATAATTGATATTTACCTTATGCTCTTCCCATTAGGGGAATTTTAATAAAAGCTATAAACTAAGTCTAAAGTGTACTAATTTTAAATGTTACAGTGATTAAAAGGACAAGCTTTAGAGTTAGCCTACTTGTGTTTTCCAACTTCTAAGTTTTGTATTCAGGAGAAATTTAATCTTACATAAAGGAATGAACCTGATCTTGCTATTGGAAATTCAACGTTTTTTTCAGGAAACTTTTTTTTTCTTTTTTTTTTTTAGTAATTCACCTCTAAAGGATGAATGTAGGGAGTGCCAATTACAAGTCAAGGAAACAGTTTTAGGGCACAAGCTTTGCTTGTCCGACCTTCATAAATAACGATGTACCAATGGGAGTAATGGAATAGAGATGATCAAGAAAGCTGATTATTTCAGTTGTCTTAATGACAAGAGGGCATCTATAACTGCTTAATCTCTGAGCCTAATGATTCTTGGCACTGTTGGCTCTGAAAAGGCAAAGCAATCAGGATTTCATACGTAATCATAGTCACTCTCCATAGATCTTTAGAATTCTAAGTGGATTTCTCTCTTTTTCTTTTGGTGGGGAGTAGCTGAGTCAGAGCCAACTGTTTAAGCCAGTCTAGCTTCCAACTCATGATCCTCTTGCCTCAACCTCCTCAGTGCTGGGATAATAGGTATGCCCCACTACCCTGAGCTACACAAAGATTTTGACTGACCTTTTTTTTTTTTTTTTTAATCAGTCATGGGTCTTAAACTCTGAGCCTGAGCACTGTCCCTGAGATCTTCAGCTCAAGGATAGCACTCTGTTCCTTGAGCCACATTGCCACTTCTGGTTATCTGGTGGTCAATTGGAGATAAGGGTCTCACCGTCTTAAATGCCAGGATTGGCTTTAAACCTTGATCCTCAGATCTCAGCCTCCTGAGTAGCTAGGATTATAGGCTTGAGACACTAGCACCAGGCTTTGACTGACCTTTTATATGGGCCTGAGAATTCAGATAGGCAGGACAAAGTCAACAGTAATGGCTGATCTACAAGATCACTGATACTAACTCAATTTTCTAACAATTAAAATGAAGCCAATAAAGGTATGAGTTTCTGGGATAAGGGATGAGCACCTATCTCCAAAGAGAGGCTGGAAAGAGTCTTTACATTGATGAACACCCTGAGAGGGCCCTGGTGATTCCTTATGTTTCCAAGATTCCTTCATTTCTTAATCAGTACCTTCTCTTTCAAATGTCACGGAAAGATGAGCCAAGGAAACAAGACTAGTTTCCTTCTTTCCTCCTCACCATCAACTCCTCTTCTCCCCTTGATTTGAGATTTAATTTAAACACAGGTTAACTTAAAAACAGCTCTCTAAAGACATCTGGTGTCAGTCCAGTTTTAAAATAAGGGGCAAAAGATCATGTGTCTTTCTTTTTTAAGTTAAGGATAGCTATGACTTTTTCTCTTCTCACTGGTTGTATTCTTTGTCAAGAGAAATAAATACCTGTGTGTGTGTGTGTGCACATGCATACATGCACACTCATTCATGCACGTGTGCATAAGAAGGAAATTTTCCATGCTCCAGTATGACAAAAATACCACTTTGGGTATAGTTTTCTGAAATGTGGTACCATATGTGCATCAGTAAACATTATGTGTAGAGTAAATTAAACCAAGCCTTATAATTAGGTAGTAAGGAAATTACTGTAGACCTGGAAGAGTAAATCAGCAGTATTAAAATGCTATCTATTTTCTCTGAAGTACTTCAGAGTGCCATAAAAAAACCAGTGTCCCTGTGACAAACATCAGGAAGAAGTGCATTTGATCTGAAACAACCTAAATATACCACAATTCAAGTAGTTCTTTGAGTCAGGTGTCCAATGTGTCACCCCATAAAATGTAAATGCCAGTGCTTTTGCCACTCATTTGGGAGGGAAGAGGCTATCATCTGATACTGACACTCTGGGGAAAGAACTTTCTCCTTCAGCAGGTACAGTCAAGACTTTAATAGATAGAGGTCCTGGAGAAGAGCCAGGAATAAGAATTTCATCCACAAGGAACAAAACAGTGGCATGTACATAAAGATAGGTTCAGAATTGCAGATTTTCCTTTTTGCTTCAGGCTTCAATATGGCTTAGTGCTGCCTTGCCTTATTTACAGCGATCCTATCTTTGTTCCCAAAGTCGATATTTTGCTCATCATGAACTTTTTATTTTTTACAATTGTTTTAATTTTCTCAAAGTCTGCATGGAATTTGACTTGACTACTAAAATTTTGTGCCTGAGAATAGTGCCTCACTCACCATTTTTCATAATTAGGAACCTGCTCTTTAGCACAGATGAATGGATCTAGCTAGTGACAAACAGACATTCGTTTTTCATGTAGGCCTATGGGAAAGGGGGCTTTGAGAAATAATACACACACACACACACACACACACACACACACACACACACACACACAAAAGGCCTCTGTCCCTAGTGTATAGGGACAGACATAGATCTCCTAAAATGTATACCGATATGGCATGAACACTAGTGAATTCTTTCTTTCTTTCTTTCTTTCTTTCTTTCTTTCTTTCTTTCTTTCTTTCTTTCTTTTATGACAGTCCTAGGACTTGAACACAGGGCTTAGGCACTGTCCAAGACCAGTCTCAAGGCTAGTACTCTACCACTTGAGCCATAGCACCACTTCTGGCTTTTTCTTTGTATGTGGTACCAAGGAATCAAGCTCAGGGCTTCATGCATTTGTGGCAAGCACTGTATCACTAGGCCACACTCCTGACTCCTAGTAAATTATTTTGCTCTTGTATTTTGTCTTCTAGACAATAAAATCTTAAATTCTTTGTAATTTCTTGATTGATAACTCCTGGAAAAAAATCATTCCTGGATGAGAGGAGCAGTGTGTGTGTGTGTGTGTGTGTGTGTGTGTGTGTGTGTGTGTGCGCGCGCGCGCATGTGCACGTGTGCCCACCAGTACTTGGGCTTGAACTTAGGGCCTGGATACTGTCATACTGTCCCTGAGCTTTTGTGCTCAAGGCTAGTGCTCTACCACCTAACACACTGGTCAACTTCTGACTTTTCCATGCTTAATTGGAGATAAGAATCTGATAGTCTTTTTCTGCTCAGAGTGGTTTCAAATATCAACCTCCAGAATAAATAGGATTACAGGCATCTAGCTGAGAGGAGCATCTTTTGTTCTACTGAATTGAGTTAGGATCCTAGATAACCTGAGGATGAAAGCTGACTGCCAAGAGGACCAACAGTGCAATTACAGGGTTAAAACTTTTAGCTCTGCTGACCTTTACCGATGGGAGAGGCCAAATTGATCAATAATCACTAGTGATTTAATCAATCATGCCTATTAATGAAGCTATCACAAAATCCCCCAAGGACAGCATTTAGAGAGCTTCCCATTAGCTAATCATATAGAAATATGGATGGTCATCATGCCAGTATATCCCTTCCCACATTCTTTTCATATTCTTCTCCTCATCTGTATTATTCTTGGAGTACTGTATATAAATAAGCAGCTGTAATGGTTTAGTTCAATTCTGCAAGCTGCTCTGAAAGCTGTAAGCTGTTCAAAGAACTGTTAACAATCTACTACTTGCAAGTGGCCTATTTTAGTGGTCAAAATAAAGTAATTATTTATGGAAAGAATGAGGAATCAGGGGCCAGGAGTTTGGCCTAGTGGTAGAGTGCTTGCTTAGCATGCACCAAGACCTGGGTTCAATTCTTTGGTACCACATACATAGGGGAAAAAAAAAGCTAGAAGTGGTGCTGAGGCTCAAGTGGTAGAGCATCTAGCCTTCAGAAAGTCCAAGGACAATGCTCAGGTCCTGAGCTCAAGTCCTGGAATGAAAAAAAAAAAATGCCAGAAGGAAGAACAAATAATTAAACAAGGACATATTTTAAACAAATTAGTAATTTAAATCTATTACAAAGTATCTTTACAGGGCTTTTTATATTATTTGTTTTGTTTTTGTCATGACTCATCCTGGGGCTTGAACTCTGGGTCTGGGCACTGTGACTGAGTCTTTTGGTTCAAGGCTAGTGCTCTACTACTTGAGCCACAGCCCCACTTACAGCTCTTTCTGAGTAGTTTATTGGAGATAAGAATGTTAAGACTTTCTTGCCCAGGCTGCCTTAGAACCATGATCCTCAGATCTTGGCCTCTTGAGTGGCTAGGATTACAGCATGAGCCACTAGTGCCTAGCTCAAAGGGATATTTTTAAATATTCTAATTTTCTTAGTAATTTTTTAATGAGCTAATCAAGTTATAAATCTAAGCTTATACTTAAGCTATAAAGGGTAGGGATTAATTCAGACAGAAACAATGTCAAATCAAAAACACAAGGATCTTCGGGGGGAGGAAAATGGGGACCAAGACATGTGAAAGGGTATCAATGTATGGGAATTAATGCACCATCTATCTGGCAAATATCAAGTAACCCTTCTATTAATTACAATAAAAAATATATGAAAAAAACACACAAGGATCTGTGAATACCAGTTAACCAGACTGCTGGAGTTATGGCTAAATCACAGTAGGGAGGGAGGCTGAAGTCAAGGAGACTGGTTATGAGATTGTGATCATTTCCTTTATGAAAAGCAATTGAGTAGGACTAGTAAGAGTAGAATGATTCATGATTGTCTCAATAGATGCGGAAAAGGCATTTGACAAGATCCAACACCCCTTTATGTTAAAAGCTCTGGAGAAACTAGGAATCCAAGGAACATTCCTCAATATAATAAAGGCTGTGTATGACAAACCCACAGTTAGTATTATACTTAATGGTGAAAAGCTAAAGCCATTCCCTCTAAAATCAGGAACGAGACAAGGATGCCCACTCTCTCCACTCCTCTTTAACATAGTATTAGAATTGCTAGCCAATGCAATAAGGCAAGAAGCAAGCATAAAGGGGATCCAAATAGGGAAAGAGGAAGTAAAACTTGCCCTCTTTACAGATGACATGATTCTGTATTTAAAGAATCCTATAGGCTACTCCTAAGCTCCTTGAGCTGATTCAAAACTTTGGAAGGGTAGCAGGCTATAAAATTAACCCTCAAAAATCAACTGCCTTCCTCTACACCAACAGTGAGAGGAACGAGATAACAATCAGGAAAGCAACTCCTTTTGCAATAGCCTCAAAGAAAATAAAGTACCTAGGAATTAGCTTAACTAAGAATGTAAAGGACCTTTTTGATGAAAACTTTAAAACCCTGAAAAAGGAAATTAAAGCAGAACTAAAGAAATGGAAAAACCTCCCATGCTCCTGGATTGGAAGAATCAACATTGTGAAAATGACAATCTTGCCAAGGGCTATCTACAAATTCAACGCAATACTCATCAATATCCCAATGGCATTCTTTAAAGAAATAGAAGAGGCAATCCAAAATTTCATATGGAATAATAAAAGACCTCATATAGCAAAAACACTTCTTAGCAGAAAGAACAGTGCAGGAGGAATTTCAATTCCAAACTTTAGTCTCTATTACAGAGCAATAATTATCAAAACAGTTTGGTACTGGCACAAGAACAGGCCAGAAGACCAATGGAATAGAACTGAGGACCCAGATATTAAACCACAGACCTATGGCCACCTAATCTTTGACAAGGGAGCCAAAAAAATAGAACGGAAGAAATATAGCCTCTTCAACAAGTTGTGCTGGCAGAACTGGTTAAGCACCTGCAGAAAACTAAAGTTGGATCCTTCTTTGTCACCTTGCACTAGAATTAACTCCAAATGGATCAAAGACCTGGAGGTAAAAGCTGACACACTGAAAACTTTACAAGAAGGAGTAGGAGATACACTAGGCCTCCTTGGCACAGGTTGAAACTTTCTTAATAAGGACCAAGAATCACAACAAATCAGAGAAAGGCTGCATAAGTGGGACTGCATTAAACTGCAGAGCTTTTGTATGGCAAAGGACATAGCTAGTAAATTAGCTAGGAAGCCTACAGAGTGGGAGATCTTCACCAACCATACAATGGACGATGGCCTCATATCTAAAATATATCAACAGCTCAAAAAATTAAATCACTCCAAAACTAATCTCCAAAGTAACAATCATCCCATTAAAAAATGGGCCAAAGACTTAAAGAGATTCTTTTCTGAAGAAGAAACAAAAATGGCCTATAGACACATGAAGAAATGTTCAACATCTCTGATCATAAAAGAAATGCAAATCACTCCAGTTAGAATGGCCAGGATCAGGAAAACGAATGACAACAGATGCTGGAGGGGATGTGGCCAGGAGGGATCACTACTACACTGTTGGTGGGAGTGCAAACTCGTTCAATCCCTATGGAAAGCAGTATGGCAGTGCCTCAAAAGCTAAACATAGAGCTCCCCTATGACCCAGCAATTCCACTACTTGGCATTTACCCAACCATCCAGAAACTAGGGCATACTAAATCCACTAGCACATCAATGTTCATTGCAGCATTATTCACCATAGCAAAGATATAGAACCAACCTAGATGTCCCTCAGTTGATGAATGGATCCACAAGATGTGGTATTTGTACACAATGGAATTCTATGCTGCTGTCAGAAAAAACGACATCACCCTATTTGATAGGAAATGGAAAGACTTAAAAAAATCATATTAAGCGAAGTAAGCAAAACTCAAAGGAACTTAGGCTCAATGGTTTCCCTCATTCATCATAACCAGTATAAGAAACCTTGGGCTCTAATAGCAAAGATTTGCAATAGAGCAAAAACTTGATACATAAGGCCATATAGTATGAAGCTAATTGAAAAGACCTCCAGGATATTGAAACAAAAGCCATATAATGAATGATTGTTGTCCTTAATGTACTATGTTATCTCTCATCTCTTTTGCTGTCCCTTGGTTATCTCATATTGTTACAGTATCTCATTTTGTTATCTGATATATTGGATATATTTGTATTTGGTTTTTTGAAATTGGGTAGGGAAGGGGGTAAACCAAATGGGGGGTGGGGGGAGGGTAATGGAGACCAAGACATGTGAAAGTGTATCAATGTATGTGAATTAATGCACCTTCTATCTGGCAAATATCATGTAACCTTTTTTATTAATTACAATAAAAATATAAAAAAAGAAAACAGGAAAAAAAAGAGTAGAATGATTCAGAAAGTGGTACAACTGAACTCAATGGCTGAAGGGGATTTAAGGGACAGTAAAGGGAAGAATCGCCTGAGGTTATAACTATTGAATAGCTCCTGAGATTGGGAAGTATACAATTGTATTGGAATAGAAGATTAGGGTTTGGTTGTAAGATTTGCTGGAAATTTCCACTGAGCTAAGCCTGAAGGGTGGGTAACATAAGTGTGATATGTTTCAACTAACAATACCCAGTTCACAAATTCTACCCAAGCGAAGAGTGATGTTGAGTTCCCTCAGCCATCTGCAGTTACATCCATGGGAGCCAATTGGTAGAGTGATGAGATGCAGGAGCAGGTGCCCCCCCCCAAGGCTGGTGACAACAGCAGGTGAGGCAGAGCCTGCAGGGAGATGATTCACTCTAAATTTTAAATCTATTCAGCCTTCTTGGGAAAATAGGAAGATAAAGAAATATCAGCAGTCCGGATGGAAATTTCTCTTGGGAAGATTGATTCCAGAAGCCATTTTTTTTTTTTTAGGTAATAAAAGGAAACTTCAGCAAAAAAGGTCAAATGGAACAGATGTATTTGGTCCCAAGTTGACTGCAATGGTCCTGTGAGGGCATTCAGTCAGAATTAGAGTGATTAGCTCCAGCAATTTCTCAATTCAGAATACTATAGCTATACGATGCTCTGTAGAATTATCTTCTTTTCAATGACAAGCGCATGGGAACCTAAACATAGCCCCCAACACTCAATATGAGCCAACTTCACTTAAGCAGGGGAGGGGCTCTGAAATGAGTGTGGTGGTACAACAAAAGGATGGTCTGAAGAAAAAATGCTGGTTAAATTCTTCTGTACAAAATTTTCTGCTTAGGGATTTCATCCTAGAAAATATGATAGATCTTTCCTTCAATAATCCTCAAGTGGATATCTTCCACTGGGGATTGTCCTTATATAAAACAGGAGGAAGGAAGGGTAAACAAACGCAGTCATGATATTCAGTATACACTACGTGGAAAATGAACGACTTCAATTTGTGGGCAAGACAGAAAAGGGGACACTGAGGGAAAGTAAAGGAAGGGGTGACATTGTACAAAAAGAATTGTACTTATTACCTGACTTGTGGAATGGCAACCCTTCTGTACAACATCTTAATAATACAGCAAAAAATTATATTTTTACAAAAAGAGGAGAATGTGTTAGAGATTACTAAGTGCAGACCTTCTCTGAAATGTGACTTGAGTCAGTCATTGGCATTTATTCTTTCATCATCCTATTCCTCCTTCAGTACTATAGCCTGGGGAAATTTACGTAAGAGAGTAGAGAGTTGAAGATGTGATACATTCTTCAGTGCAGTACAGTATTACTTGATTATTTAGTGTTGCTCAAAGAACTTGATTCATCCTGTGGTCTACTGTTTCTAGTGAGAGAGAAGATAAATTTGATGTCCTCCCAAAATTTGAGTTAATACGTAAACAATCAGCCTTAAGCTGGCTCACAGAAACAAATTAAACTGCTTCATGAATTGAACAGCTCTTTGACTAGGAAAGACCTTGCTCAAAATGAGATTTTAGGAACTATTTCCAATTAATGAAATTGTGTATCTTATATTTGGTCTAATTAATATTTTCGGCAGATAAAATGTAAGCCAACATCCAGGGATGTTTAGTATAATTTTCTCAAGTTCTAACAATGGTGTTTTACCCTTGAACTCTCTCTCTTAGCTATTCCAACCTTTCTATTCATACTTTGAGTGTTTAGCTATAATTGAGTTGCTTGGTTTTATATTTTAAATCTCTGTATGGTATGATCATTTGCTGGTCTGCCTGCTTCCACAGCAGTGTAGAAGTGTGACCTAAGGACAAATCTCCAGAGATTTTTGATGTCACATGGGTTTCATTGTGAAAACAAAAACTTTAACATTTGGAGAAAATCATCATTTTGTTATTTTTGTGTTATTATAGCCATATAGAAAGTCTCATGTCTTTATGAAGGGAAACAGATTCAAAACCATGAATAAATGATTTAAAGAAAAATGTTTTCTTACAATGAATCTAAAAATAATTGGCTCCCCCTTGCAAGCAGATGTGAGAAAAAGAACTGAATGCCTCAACATTCCTTTTATCTGTAAATGTTTTGGAAAGTCTGTAATTCATACATTGAAAAGGAAGATATCTAAACTGAATAGCATTTTTTTTTCAAAAAGAGGATCCAGTGAAACATAACAGTAGGAGACCTGAGAGATACCATGTTTTTGATAGTCTGCCTGTAGTATATACATGTCATCTCACGTCCTCCATCAGTGGAGTGGCTATTGAAAGCCACAAAGTACCTCTCTATATTTATGTGACCCATCCTTCTTCCTTCCTCCCTGAAAACATTCACATCTCCCAGATTAGATCAGCACATGGATGACCCATCTGAATATGCTGGCTCTAGGGAATGGATAGCCTAGGTAAAGTTTATGCACAAATATTGCAGCCATATTGCTTATACTAGAACCTAGTACCTCTCCATACCCTGTATACATGCATGGGCTCATTCCATCATAAAGCTAATGTAAGGATTAAATATAGACAGTACTTGGAAATAACTAAGTACTATTCTAGGTATATCATAAGAAGTTGGTGTTTGTCTACTATGATTTAATTTACATTTTGTGGGCAGTGATTTTATAAGCCCTCACTGATGATAATCTCTCCTCATCTATAATTCTGCTTTCAGGGATAGAGCCTCAAAGGGGAGCAGGGAAACTAGGTAGGTTTATAGTTGCTTTTCCTTTATTGTGAAAGAATTTTTTTCTGTAGTCCTCTTTGAAAACCAGGTTATGATAAATGGACCCACCAATGACATCGTAATGACCAAGAAGGTGAAAGATTAAGAACTAGGCCTCTGATTGGTAAGAATTAAGCCCCTGATTTCTTTTGAGAGAGTGAGTAAGCTTAGCCCCTTCATAAAGTTAGAGATGATATTTATTAGCTTCATATAGGCAAAGGTTTGAATTCTAGTTTTCTTATCATCTTGGAGATAAAGACTAGTAAAAGGATTAAAATCACAGCTATAGTCAACCACCATCCTTAGGAAAACCTAAGAAACTAAGCCTAGAACATTTCACGGGTAGTGCATAGAAGGAAAGCAGGTAGGGACAGCTGGCAGACACTGCTTGGGTCCTTTCTGAGCAATGGATGGACCATGTGGGCCCCTCAGCAACCAGACAGAGTGCCAGCCAAAAGCTTTTGCTTCCACAACAGTCTGGTTCCAGAATCACAGCAGTGATAATAGCTCAGATATGGGTCCCACTGTGCCCTCAGTTTAAAATTAGGACATAGTTCTTACAGCTGGCAGTTATAGTCCCATAAATTCATTTTTAATTCCAAACAAAATACTCTGGAGAGGATTCTACCCTACCACTGCCCATTGTCACAGGCTTAACTGGCAATGTGGATGTGTGTCAATCATTTTGAAACATAAACCTTTGGGTTCTGATGACCTATTTTTACAATCTATGACTCTCCAGTTCCTTAGGATATACTGCCTCCAGAGAGGCTGGTTTGCTTGCTAAAAAATATCCAACTGAAACATATTCATCTTATTGAAAAATTTCATTTTCTTAAAACTGTCAATAAGTTTAACTCTACTTTCTTTAATTAGGGAAGTCTAAGTTTACGATCATGATTGACTTCATTTCTTTTAAACTTGATGATTGGAACTTTTCAAGGTTTCAGTTCATTTTTCTGTAGAGCACTTCCCATGTGCAGGGCTCTGAGGAAAAGGCAGGAAACTGAAAGCATGGGAAGTGGTGAACATTACTGAAAATCTTTCTTTTTGAACTGCATTCTTTGATTTCATTTTTTTCTCTAATGATTTTTGAAATCTTTAAATACCACATCAAGGAATACATGAGCACATGGATATGATTGCAGGTCATTAATGGCTCTCATTTAGACTCTGCTCTACTTGTGATCACAAGTAGAGAAAGTATCTCGGCAGTAAGAACACTTCATAGAGCTACTCTTGCATAGGAGTTGTCAGACACTTGGGGAAAAAAAAATCATATTAATCCCATTAACTACCCATCCAAATCTAAGCTGATTACCTATCAAGCCAAGCAAATTAGTCACTGCATATTCCATCTGTACAAGTGTTTGGTAGATTTGATTTGCACAGAGAATATTTTGTACCACTACAGGTGTATATGGAGAACAGAAGTAATGGGAAGAAAGGCAAAAATACCCCCAACATATGGATAAGGATGGAACTGACAGATGGGTACCAGTTTAGTCCTAGATAGGCAGATTAAGAATGAGAAAGGTGTTTGAACCAAATCTACAATGGAGAGTGAGATTGTGCCATGACTTTTGAAACATAATAGCATGAAATTGTTCTTCTCTCATCCTCATTCTTCCATATCTTTGGAAACATGAGAAAAATATCATACACATAGAATCATTTTAGAGGAGGGCATACTACTTCGACTGTCACACCCAAGGAAGCTCTCCTAGGAGTCTGTCTCCCCATCATGTAAAATATCACTTTTAAATGTCATCACTGTCCTTGGCTTCATAAAGTCATTCTGGGACTGGGAAATGTGGCTTAGCAGTAGAGTGTTTGCCTAGCATGCGCAAAGCCCTGGGTTTGATCCCTCAGTAATACCTTCTATCTGGCAAATATAATGTAACCCTTCTATTAATTACAATAAAAAATATATGAAAAAAAATTTAAAAGTGGGGGTGGGAGGGAGGGTAATGGGGACCAAGACATGTGAAAGGGTATCAATGTATGGGAATTAATGCACCATCTATCTGGCAAATATCATGTAACCCTTCTATTAATTACAATAAAAATATATATAAAAAAAAGAAGAGGCTAGACTTTGTTCCATGGCTCAAGTGGTAGAATAGCCTTAAGCAAAAAAAGCTTAGGCCCTGAGTTCAAGCTGAAGGATAGACACATACACACACATACACACACATGCAAAAGAATCGTCCATTTCTGAAAAATGTAATTACAAAGTTAAAATTACTTCATCCATTGCACAGTAAGACAAAATACTGTTTTAAAAGTAAGGGCCAAACCTAATCTTTGACAAGGGAGCCAAAAAAATAGAATGGAAGAAAGACAGCCTCTTCAACAAGTTGTGCTGGCAGAACTGGTTAAGCACCTGCAGAAAACTAAAGTTGGATCCTTCTTTGTCACCTTGCACTAGAATTAACTCCAAATGGATCAAAGACCTGGAGGTAAAAGCTGACACACTGAAAACTTTACAGGAAGGAATAGGAGATAAACTAGGCCTCCTTGGCACAGGTAGAAACTTTGTTAATAAGGACCAAGAATCACAACAAATCAGAGAAAGGCTGGATAAGTGGGACTGCATTAAACTGCAGACCTTTTGTATGGCAAAGGACATAGCTAGTAAACTAATCAGAAAGCCTACAGAGTGGGAGAAGATCTTCACCAACCAAACAACAGACAAAGGCCTCATATCTAAAATATATCAACAACTCAAAAAATTGAATCACTCCAAAACTAACCTCCAAAGTAACAACCATCCCATTAAAAAATGGGCCAAAGACTTAAAGAGATTCTTTTCTGAAGAAGAAACAAAAATGGCCTATAGACACATGAAGAAATGCTCAACATCTCTGGTCATAAAAGAAATGCAAATCAAAACAACTCTAAGATTCCACCTCACTCCAGTTAGAATGGCCAGGATCAGGAAAACGAATGACAACAGATGCTGGAGGGGATGTGGCCAGGAGGGATCACTACTACACTGCTGGTGGGAGTGCAAACTCGTTCAACCACTATGGAAAGCAGTGTGGCAGTGCCTCAAAAGGCTAAACATAGAACTCCCCTATGACCCAGCAATTCCACTACTTGGCATTTACCCAACTATCCAGAAACAAGGACATACTAAACTCACTAGCACAACAATGTTCATTGCAGCACTATTCACCATAGCAAAGATATGGAACCAACCTAGATGTCCCTCAGTTGATGAGTGGATCAACAAGTTGTGGTATTTGTACACAATGGAATTCTATGCTGCTGTCAGAAAGAATGACATCGCCCTATCTGTTAGGAAATGGAAAGACTTAGAAAAAATCATATTAAGTGAAGTAAGCCAGACTCAAAGGAACTTAGGCTCAATGGTTTCCCTCATTCGTCATAATAAGTAGAAACCTTGGGCTCTACTGGCAGAGATTTGCAATAGAGCAAAATCTTGATACATAAGGCCATATAATGTGAAGCTAATTGAAAGGACCTCCAGGATATTGAAACAAAAGCCATATAATGAATGATTGTTGTCCTTAATGTACTATGTTGTCTCTCATCTCCTTTGCTGTCCCTTGGTTATCTCATATTGGTATAGTATCTCACTTTGTTATCTGATATATTGAATTTATTTGTATTTGGATATTTGAAATTTGATAGGGAAGGGGGGAAAACCAAGACGGGTGGGGGGTGTGGGGGGGGAGGGAAATGGGTACCAAGACATGTGAAAGGGTATCAATGTATGTGAATTAATGCACCTTCTATCTGGCAAATATCATGTAACCCTTTTACTAATTACAATAAAAAAAATTAAAAAAAAATAAAATAAAAGTAAGGGCCAACCCCGGGTGCGGTGGCTCACACCTGTAATCCTAGCTACTCAGAAGGCTGAGATATAAGGATCAAGGTTCAAAGGCAGCCAGGCACAAAAGGACCTGAGACTCTTATCTCAAACTAACCTCAAGAAAATGGGAAGTAGGGCTTGGCTCTAGGGTAGGACAGTAGCTTTGAGCTGAAGAGCTCAGGGACAATGCCCAGGCACAGGCTGAATTCAAGTCCTATGACCTACCAAAAAAAAAAAAAAAAAAAAAAAAAAGTAAGGGCCAGAGCGTAGCCTACGAGTAGAGTGCTCACCTAGCATGCACTAAGCCTTGGGTTAGATTCCTAGGTACCACATACACAGAAAAAGCCAAAAGTGATGCTGTGGCTCAAGTGGTAGAGCACTAGCCTTGAGCCAAAGAGCTCAGGGATAGCATCCAGGCCAGAATTCAAGCCCCATGACTGACAAAAAAGAAAAGAAGACAGAAGAAAGGAGAACAAAGTTCCTAAATGGGTATAAATAGGTGCTAACTCTAAATATAAAAGCATAATCCCTATTAAGTGCAGGAAGTCAGGGAAGCAGAATGACTGTTCTTGTTTGACAGTTTGACAAAGGTTTGGAGATGATCATTACTGCTTTTAAAATTAATGTGTAAAAAATTAAAAATAATGTGTATCATACCTTAGAAGCTTTGGCATAGGAGATTAATGAGTATTTCCTTGGACTCATTCACTTTTACAAAGTTCAAAGAGAAGTTACAGATGTTATCTGACTCTGTTTTTAAGCATAAGGTATTCAAGAAGTAAAGGAGGGTGCTAATGGAAGGATGACAAAAGTACTTGCTTAGCATGCATGGGGTCCTAGGCCTAATCACGGAAATGGAAGAGACATATCAGCATCTTTAGGCAAACATGGTGGCTCTTGCTTGTAATCCCAAGCACTCAAAAGTATAAGGGAAGAAAATCAAGAGATCAAGGCCAGAGTGGACTATATAATAAGAAAACAGAAACTTTATTTTAAAATAAGAGAAATAGACATTTCTTATTCACTACCTCTTTTGTCTTTGGCAGTAGTGGGGCTTGAACTCAGGTCCTCATAAGTGTTAGGGTGGAATTCTACCAACTGAACCTCATTTATAAATCTATTTTTGCTGGTTATTTCCAAAATAGGGTGTTGTGCACTTTTCTGCTAACTTCAAATCAAGATCTTTGTGCTCTCAGGCTTTCAAGAAGCTAGGATAACAAACTTGTACCTCTGGTGCCAGGCTCACAAAATTTTTAATCCTCAGTTTTCTCAAAATTAAAGATTAAAGTCCAAGGCACAAATGACAGATTTAATGTTTTTCCTTAACGTTCTTCTAATTCCCACTACCCATATTGTTGCATTTCCACCAGGGTATGAAGAGATAGTCTAAAAAGGAAAAGATACATACATATAGATGCATAGGTATAAGTATATGTATATGTGTGTACAGTAATACATATATACTTACATTCTAATGCCTAAAAGAACAAAATTATAGTATGCTTATTTCAAGATAAAATAAATAAGAGGAAATGCTGTCCTCAAAAGGACTTGTTCAAGAAGCAGCCAAATGAGCGAATGTGCATTCTAGAAGTAACTATGCTGTCTTGTGAATGAAATTAGCTGAAACGCATCCGCTCCTTTGGGCAAATATCTTGGAGACAGCACAGATATTCCCTGGCAGAAAGAAGAAGCATTGTGCTACCCTCATATCACTCACTTCTAAGATGTTGTTCCATCATCCTTGTCCTGGAACTTGTTAATCTGTATTTATCTGTACTTGATGCACACTCCTGGAGTAAATGGTAGAGAGAATAGTGCTACTAGGAGTTTTCCAACTACCACAGTCTTGTTCTAGCTAACTAAAACAATTAGAACTAAGTCAATAAGATGGACATGTTTAAGCAAGATAGGGGACAGACTGACAGAAACCAAAAAATGGGGTTTAGTTATAACTTAGTGTATAGTTTATGGTCTTTTCTAAAAAAGAAAAATACCAATGAAAATGGTACTCATCAAAGAAACATACAAAGGAATTAAACGCACAGTTATCAGTGTTAACATAACATTTCAATGTAAAAAGGGGCTCCTTCGGGCCGGGAGTTTGGCCTAGTGGTAGAGTGCCTGCCTAGCATGCATGAAGACCCGGGTTCGATTCCTCGGCACCACATATATAGAAAAAAGCTGAAAGTGGAGCTGAGGCTCAAGTGGTAGAGCTCTAGCCTTGAGAAAGTCCAAGGACAGTGCTCAGGCCTTGAGCTCAAGCCCAGGACTGGCGCAAAAAAAAAGGGAGGGGGGAAGGGGCCTCCTTCGAAATCATTTTTTCCTCCAAGAAAAATGGCTCCATCAGACTAATGGTGTCACTAGACATTGAAATCATCTAAAGAACTCTCCTTGTTTAGGCTTCCAGCTTCGCAAGCAACCATCTGATAGGCAAACATTTTGGCTTTATATCCCGACAAAAATAACAATCATAAAACCTTAACTAGTCGATTAGATTGAATTGCATTTCTCATTAACCACTGTTATTCCAGTTTTATCACTGAATACCTTGGATTGATTAGTAAGAAGTATCAGAGATCAGCGCCATTGGCTTCTCTGAATGTAAAGACTGAAAAGCAATATAGACAGTATTGAATCCACATGTCTATTTAGAAAGATTCTATCTGGGCCAATGAGGAGGAACTGTCTTCAGCTTTGTAACCAGCATATTTCTGTACTTAACAATTTCTAATTTTCTAGTGAAACAATTCTATGTATATGTAGATGAAATATGCAATAACAACCTGAACATAAGTTTCAAAAAGGAAGTTTTTTTAAAAAAGAAGACATTATTGGAAATTATTACTAAATTTCACGCACTTCAAATAGAAACAAAGTACATACCTGTCTCCTTAGATCTCTTGTTTTCTTGGTCATCTTGTCAATTGCAATATTTAGAGGATCTCCCTTTTCTTTCCTTCCAGTCTATTAAGAAAAGAAAAAAATAATTTCTGGTTTGTACAGGTCAATAGTAGAAATATTAAAGGTTAAAAATGAGTCTAAGCAATTAAAATATAGATTCATTTCAAAAGGCAGCTAGCATTAAAAGACCCCTAAAGTTGTTGATTTCTAATTAAAACTAAGCATTGATAAAAGTGAATATATTCTTAGTGCGATTATACATATATTCACATTCAACTTCATGAAAAACTGTTTTCCCCATTCTCTAGCCATTTACAGATTCAATAAACATAGAGGTGTTTTGCTTTTATTTCCAAATAAAAATGCTTTCTGTTTCTCTATTTTGGAAGCACGCTTTGAGATAATTGAGATGACAAAAATAAATAGGAAAGAATCTTAGGATATCATCAGAGTTCAGAATTTCATATCAATATTTCACAGGCTATGTTTCAACTGTACAAAAAATCAAAACAGATGCTTTACTGGAAAATATAATAATTGTAATCACTGTTCTGCCCTGCAGAACATAAAGTAAGCAACCCACAGTGTAAAGCCATGAAGAAAATGTCCTTTATAACTTTATAACAGGCAAGTATAAAGACAAGGAATCCTTCTAAATAAACAATTCACTGAAAATTTCATAATCTAGTTCATTTCTTTTCTATTTTTATAGGTATAGACCAAAATAATTAAAACCAAACAACACAAAAATCTCTCTTGTGTACTTCAAACTGTAACTAGATATGCTTACTTCAGCAACACATATACTAAAACCATCCCTAAATACACATGGGTACATTCTCTACAGAACATACATATGGCATTAATTTTATCTGAAATTTATTTATCTCTCCTTAACAGACAATTGTCTTCAAACAATTGTCAGATATATTAAACTTCAGTCAAACATCCTATACAAAGGTCTTAGAAAAAGGCTATCTCATGTAGCTACACTCAGCTTTTATTAAATTGTGCACGATATCAGCCCAGTCCATGTGAAACTAACGGATGATTAATTTGAAACATTTAAAATCATACACATTTTAGCCACCTTTTTCCAGTCTCCAAACTTATACCTTAACTATAAAAGATATATCCTCTAAAGATTTGTAAGTGGAAATAGCTTAAAAACAAAGGGCTTAACATTTTACAACCTTAAAAGATTGGCCTACAAGTAGTTGCAAGTAAACAAAGATATATGGAAATGAATAATGTATTAGTTGATTTTTTTGTCAGTCCTGGGGCTTGAACTCAGGGCCTAAGTATTGTCTTTGGGCTTTCTCAAGATTAGCACTCTTCCACTTGAGCCACAGCCCCAATTCCAGCTTTTTCTATGTATGTGGTAGCCGGGAATCGAACCTGGGTCTTTGTGTATGCTAGGTAAACACTCTATCACTAGACCAAACTCCTGGCCCATTTGTTGATCTTTCAGACAATTTTCAGAAAGTTTTATACCTTCGTGGCCCAGGCTTTTCCTGTTCAAGTATGTCACAAGTTTAGCACCTAGAGCCTACATCTTTCTTTTTTGAATTTTTCATAACAAATGAAATACCTGCCTTCAAAACACAAGGTTCTCTTGTAGATGATCGGACTATGATATTCAAGACTTTTGAGATTCACAGATTTCTCATGTCCCTCCATTTACTCGTATAATCCAAACTTATTTTTACATTTTTAAGAGCTTTGAGTTTGATTTAATGTGTACCTATGACAGGAGAGTGTAGTATTATAAAAAGGAAAAATAATCAAAACCTTTTGAATGCAAAAGATAATTACTGAATGACCTCCAGGATCTCACTAATCAAGACAAACAATACCTAAATGTAGTAATCTAACAAATCAAATCTAATGCCAAAAGAATCCACATTGCACAAGACAGGAAAATTTTAAATAAAAACATGATCTGAAATGGAAGGAATTAGGGTAGGACCAGTGAAGAGAGCATGAAAATTTGGCATCAGATGCTATATTTTTATTTTAAACATTTAAAAATTATAGGCTATATTCACACCGTAAAAAAAATCATCTGCGTTAGAATCCTATATATGTATGCTAAATGTGGCACCCCTATTACAGAAGTAGATGCTATAGAATATGACTGGGACTGTTAGAGATGTGTGGAACTCGTGGCACCTCCTTATTCTATGAGCAAAATGATTCTATCGCCTGTGAGGCATCCGTTACCTGCAATCACCAAACACCCATCCTTTGTATATTATGCAGGATCACCATAGGAGACACACAAAATGTCAGCACCATGCTTCCCAGGTTAAGGAACTCCTAATACAAATGCTTACACAAGAAGATGAGACTGGCTTTGCAGTCACTATATAGAGTAGTAGCAGTATAAAGGGATAAGCTCCCCAGAATAGGCAGAAGACCTTGATTGTATTGGCATGTCCAACATTCTTAGAAAAAAATACTTTATTTATCTAGATCTTAAGCCTTGGGTTAAATTAGCATAGGAAAGAGATTGGACATATTGAAGAGGAAAAAAAAGGCTCACAATAAGAAATAACAAGATGTGTTCTGGGAGGAGGAGAATTTTCTAAATGCTAAGAATCTTTTGACTAGCTGTAGAGATTGCATTATGAGTTGTTTTTTTTTTTCACATTGTGAATCCTAGTGACTATATTTTGATCCCCAAGTCCAGAGAATGTTTACTGACCTCAATACCCCATGCCACAATTATGAGGATTTTGTAGGTGTAATGTTTACAAAGCTAGGCTTCTCCAGCTTCCAAGTTCTTGGCTGAAAGCAATTCAGAAATGTGGTTGACTTGGGTACCAAATTTCTTGTCACTATTTAGGGAAGCTGGGGATTTTTTAAAGGACTAGAGTTTAGGAGATTTGGACAGCTGACCAAAATGATCAATTCACTGGCCCTTTGGTAGCTACAATTTCTTTAAATAAAGCATGTTTGTAGGAATATCAGTAGTATGCCCACAAATGTTCAGATTTGCATAGCCAATGGGGACTTGCAAGTCATTATGCCAAGCAGTTCTCTGTTGTTTGATCTGCACATGGAAGTGATCTTAAATTTTTGTCTTAAATTGGTCTGGTAGCCTATCACTCAGAGAGACAGACAGGCAAGCAGGCAGGCAGGCAGGCAGGCAGCAGACAGACAGATAGACAGAGACCAGACAGACACAGACACAGACACAGAGACAGACAGACAGACACATATGCTTCCTAATGTCAGCTCTCTATTATTAGTCACTGTAATCTTGGGCTTGGGTTTTTTATACCTGATTTTCTCTTAAGTTCAATAGATGGGGTAATGTACATTCTGTCATCTTCTCAAGGTTAGCAAGATGAACAATCATGATGTCAATGAGCTGGAATCAAAGGCATTAATAGTATTAAGGATGATTAAGAAATTATTTTTGCTGTAAAAAATAAAAGGCCTGATTTAGAAACTATATAGAAACTATTTCTGTATCACCTCTGCTTCTCACTTTTTGCAGTCAGGAAATAATGTAGGAAAATCTCACTGAACAGTAGGATCCCAGAAAGGCAGTTGTTTCTCTTAAGTAATGAATATTTGGAGTAGTTCATCTTAAATAGACAACTAGTCTGGGATATTTTGAAGGAATTAAGGGAAGAAACATTGTCACTTACATACTTGTTTCTTGGGTATGGTTGCTAAATAAGAGGATTTGACCATTACAAAAAAAGAAAAAAAAAAGACCACAATTTCCCAGTGGGTCAACTAGAATCAGTATATTAAGTTAAAACAACTTAATAAACTGAAGTTTTAAACCAATTTTTCATTTTGAAATGACTACCTATTTAAAGCTAAAATATGTGTGGTATTGAAGCAGTCTACACTTACTCCTTTCCTTTGCTGACCAAGAAGAAAAGAAAAGAAAAAAAAAAAACTCCATTTGCTACCACTCTTGCCAGTACCTATCAAAATGACACGACAACTTCCCTAGCTTTAGACTATGCACTTGTAGGATCAAGAGGGTCAGAAATGACTTTAGACCATGGAATCTGGGAAATCAAGAAACATGTAATATTAATTCCCTGTTGCAGGCTGGCAGTGTTGGCTCTACAGAAAAGGCTGCAATTTGACAGTGACTTATACTTTTCTCATGTGTAAATCATGAATATGCTTACTTTGGAAGTTTCTGGTGAATGGTGAGGAGATGGGATCAGTAACAAAGTCAGCACAGTACTTGAGTGGTAATTAACTCAATCACAGTTGACTATGTCTCCATCCCTTCTACCTCATTCATGAAAGACGAGGACTAGAAAGCTCAGAGATGAAGTGACTGCCTCTGACCAGTTACTCACGGGCCCTTTTCTATTCCATACCTAAACCACTCTTAAATTATTTGGATTCTGCAATTACATAGTCCTGTGTGTTCCCATTTATAAGTATCAACACAATACATCCTCTGTCACTTTTTGTCCACAGAACATGTGTGAATTTTTGGACCTGCCCCCCACTTGTCTTCTTTACCTTTCCCTCCACAGAATGAATCTGCAATAGAATTAGCCATTTAATAAACACTGTTATTTAAAAAAAAGAAGACAGACAGAGTACTCTCTCACACGGCTGTGGGCGCCTTTCCTAGTTACCATCTGTTGTGCTAGGGCAATGTATGCTAAGTAAACATTATTTGTTTTAGTTTTCTCTTGCTATTTTACAAAACACATTCAGTGTAGACCATGGGTTGAACGGATGATAGGAAAGTGAATACATTTCTTAATTTCAATTTTGAGAAATAGTTTGTTCTCTCATACTCTGGCTCTAAACCCAAATATAAGTTTGACAAAGTATCAAATGTTATTGAGAAGATCTCAGTATTTCCAGTTGAGTGCTAAACAAAAGGATTGGGCAAAGAACTGGGATTTTGGTTTTTCCTATTAGTCTTCAGGAAAGCACAACATCTTATTTCAAAAATAGTTTGCCTTTGTAGAACAGTCTTCACTATTTTGAATAAAAATCTTCCTTCTCTTTATATCAATATCCATTATACTCTATGTATATGCAATATATTTATGTTACCATATTGGGAAATGCACAGCTGATGCTAACAGCCCCTGATAAAGCAAATAGTAAGCAACATTAGTTTTTAAGTGTCTAAACATGAATATTTGTTTATAAGCCACTGTGACACCAACCTATACTTGCACCCTATATTTGGTCAATTTTGGAGTTCTTGGAATACAATGCCACTGTCCAGTGCTTCGATTATATCGATAGATAAACACGAGCTATGTTTCACAGCACAGTATTCACTTGCCATGCAAGGTTTAAAAATGTAAATGT